>NW_027100721.1:719026-729026 GCF_040412425.1 Macrobrachium rosenbergii | reverse complement strand
CCTCTTTCTTTCGTTTTTGTGCTCTAACCTCAAAGTCTAAAAGTTTAAACTGCCATGAGAGACAAGTTTTCGTGTTGTGGAAATCCCTGGAATAAACCTTAAATTTGATGAAATTAGGAATAACACGGTAATCCTTGCAAGTATTCAGAAATCGTATGTCTTCCTCAATCTTCTTGGATCTATAACGAACCTTCTCAGTCCGTCTAAACAGCTGTAACGTCGAGCGGCCATAACGTCTCAAAATAGTCTCGGTAATTGGGCGGCTACTTGGAAATCTTAGCTTAATGATAAATAATATTGCCAAGACCAGGAAGAACATTCTTTATTGTACAAGCTTTGAGGTATAAAACCTCATCATCAGGCTGAAAAAACCGACAAGGATGAGAATCAATAAAATTACAATAAAATGAATTGTCATAATAAATCTTCAGCAAAAAATACTAACGAAATATATAAAATGAACAAGTAAATACAAACTAAAAGGGTGAGACGTAAAATAACGAAAAATTAAAATTAATACTTAATCAGGGAATTTCAAATTCATTACCCATTTAAATTTTATCATATACAGAGTGCATAGTTTTGAGCAATTGTGTTTAACGAATAAGTGCCCCTAACGGCTTTTCTCTTTCCAAGTGCTTCAGCTCAAACCATTTATCGTACGCTATAAAGCACATATATATTATATCTCGTGACATGATCCAACTGGAGTGCGGGAGTGGGGGTATATCTTATCTCAGATGTGCTTGTTGCAAGTGCTAAAAAACACTGCACATTGTGTGCCTCCCTCGTAGCCTACCTGACCTCATGTCAGGCAGCACCCACTAGTTCTCATAACTAGCTACCCACTTGTGTCACATCCAGTTTCCATTTCTCTCAGTGCCACTAATCTGCGGCACTGCTAAGCACCCAATCACTGAAGCACTTATCTTTCTCCTTTCACTTTCCTATCTCTTCCCTTATGTTGGAGCCTCTCATTTACCTTTTTACTCCCTACTTACCTTCTGCTCAGGCAGAGTACCTCACTTTCAGTGCCAATTCATACACTGCCATTTTGCATTGCTCCACGGAGCACACCAGCACCACAGTGCCACCCAACCAAAGCAACCTCTCATAAGCCACTGCACCCGCATTGAAGAAACAGTGTGCCATACAACCTGTGTTTCCGCCCATAAGGACCGCAGCTCCTTCAGGAACACCTCATTAACAGTGCATCCGCCCATAAGGACCATAGAGCCTTCAAGCACTCCATTTGCAAAGCGTATCCGCCCATAGGACCCAGACTTCCATCAGGAACGCTTTCCCCTAGTATGACCTTCGAAAGGCACACTCATCCACAGTGCCACCTCATTCAAAGGTGCCACTCATTGAAGTGCCACTAATCTAAGGACACTTCCTCATCATCACAAACCTTTCCTCCGGAAACCCCCAAGTAACTCACTCAGCACCCCTTCCCCATCAGCAACATGTCAACCGAGGAGCACCAATATTTTAGTAATATAGGGAAGGAGGATGGTCTTTCTGGCCAGGCCCTTCAAAAGTTTGTAAGGGAACAGATTGCTGAGAAGAAAAAGTATGAAAAAGAACAAAGACAGCAAGAAGTAGAAAGAGAAGAGCAGAGAAGGCAGCAAGAAGCCGAGCAGCAGAGAGAAGAAGAAGAAATAGAAGAAAGACGAAGACAGCATGAACTAGCACTCAAAGACAGGGAGCTCGAGTTGGAGAGAGTCAAGAAGGAAAGCGCAGAAGCTTTAGCAGCACAACAAGCCTCTAGCCCCACTCCGTCTGCCATAAATACCTCTCTGTCGACAGTCAGTAACCTTGTGGGAAAATGGACTGAAGACGAGCCGGAACAATGGCTCAAAGAGATCGAATTCCTCTTCGAGACCTATGACGTCAGCCTGGCTGAGAGCGCCTTACTGCTTACCAAGCACCTAGACGGGAAGGCTAAGGCTGCTCACCGAGCCCTGGAAAGAGATCAACGAGAGGACATGGCTGCCGTCCGTGAGGCCATCGCTAAGTCATATGAAATCACCCCTGAGAAGTGGAGACAAAGATTCCGAGGTATGGCTAAGAATGTCGGCTGGTCCTGGACAGAATGGGCCTGTCACAAGACCCAAGCTAGGACCCGCTGGTTAGAGTCTATGCGGTGCGACACCTTTGAGGATTTGTTCAACTGGACCATGCTGGAGGACCTCTTCCAGTGTGCGCCCAGGCCTCTGGCTGTGTATCTTAATGGCAAGCAGCCAGCCACCCTCAAGGAAGCCTGCCGCTTAGCTGATGCCTGGGAGACATATAATCCTTCCCATGGCACCTTGCAGTGCAAAATAGTGAAACCTGGACACCTCTTGGGCCTCAATTGCTCACGGAACGGCCCGCCTAACAAACCTCCTTGCCCCCATCTGTAAACAGTATGGCCATGCCAAAGCAGATTGCCGCTATAAAGATAGCAATCAGCAGGGCAACAACTCTCAGCAGCCTACCAGCAACCGTCAGTCCTCCTCTCCACCTAATTCAACACCGTCTTCCCAGCACACCGTCACTGCCGGGAAATCAACATATCACCGGGGCCCCTGCCGAGACTGGAGCTTCAGGACACTCTTCTGCTGGGTATCCTGCATGCCCAAAACATGTGGTCACGCCCAGGCACGTGAACATGATCAGTGCCACCGCCTCCTTAGCTGAGCTGCCGGAGAGAACTCACCCTGAGAGGGTCTGGACACAGTCCGTCTCAGTGGCTTCTCTGGATGGTTCCAGTCCCCCAGTGCATCTGCCAACTACTGCCGACATGGGCTCAGTCATCAGTCTAATCGAACGGGCATAAGTGCCAGCCAGTGCCAAGGTAGAGTAGCACACCAAGTGGACCGTGACCTGGGTGGATGAATAGTTCCTGACCGTCCCAACAGTTGAACTCAGGGTGATCACCCCTTGGAGCAACAAGGTGCATCGTCTTGGCGTTGTCAAGCGAATTAGGCACGGAGTGGAGTTCCTGCTTGGTCGAGACATCCTCTGGGGATGTCCCACCCCCACACCACTCTGTTGCCTGACTGCTTCCGCCAACCCATCCAGCGCCACATCTTCAGATAGGGACACAGCCTTTGTGACAGCTATGCCACCGTCAGCCGAACCTAATCCACCACATTCACCTTCTAGGCCTAGTCAGCGTGTCGTGCGACCGGATGGCCACCAACGCATTACTCCCTCCTCATGACGGATCTCACCAATTACCTCTGCAGGACCTGCAATGAAAGGGGACACTCCAAGAGATGGTCCAAGTGATTTATAGGCTTTGCCGCAGCAGCGCCAACTCCGTGACTAAGAGGCCCAATCCTCTCACCAAGACAGGAATCGCTGTCCAAAAATCATGCCAGGGACTCTGAGGGTCTTGATCCCCTGGGTCCCCCTTTCAGCTTTGTCTGACACCAATTTGCTGCCAGTGCCACTTGCAAGCACTGGTCAGTGCCAAGCTCCACCCATCTTGGCTGGATGCTCACTGAAATGCGTACTTCCCGAGCCTGGCCCTGAGTTAGTGCCAGTGCCGGACCCAGAACATGACTCGGATCCTCCTACTGGAGATCCACCAAATCTCACAACCGTGATCATCGCACAGTGCGAACCTCCGACCCCTGATGTTTCTTCTTCCATCAATCTTCCACCTGCTGAGGACGACCCTTTAGCAGGCCAGGACATTACCTCTTTTCTGGTCGACCAGGAACTGTCCGGCCAGGATGCAGACGCTGGTTCTCTTCCCACGACGGTTGTCGCAGCAGCCGAAGTAGTAGGCCAGCCCGTAGCCCCTGAGGCTGCCCCTGATCCTGCTCCTGATGGCACTCCTGGCCATTCTTCAGAGTCAGTATCCTCATCGCCCCCTAGGAATGGCCTAGCCAGACCCTGGAGGCCCCTGAAGAAGAAGAAGGGGCGGAAGAAATTCACTTAGTGAGTCAGAGCCATAAGCTCTCTTGGCACTCGTGCCCGTTGGCACAGTGCTGCTTCCATCCCAAAGCGATCCTGGCACCTGCCCAGAGAGGGTAGCCTGTGTGACCTCTGAGCCCGTAGCATTAACCACTTAGGCCTTTGTACTACTAACCCTTTTCCAACTAACCTCTTTCCAACCCACACTAGACTCAAACTGATACATTACTTAATGATACATTGTGAATTACCCTTCAGGTTTGTCATGTTTCAATTTGTTGCGCGTTAATCGTAAAGCGTTGTGCCGAGCCTAATTCAGTGCATGCCATTCATTCAGTACCAGAGTCGTGGGGATAGGAGGTTAGGTTAGGTTAGGTGTTTATAGTGTGCATTTGCTTAGGCGTAGGTTTCTCCCGCCCTCCTAGCCAGTTAGTAGCCATATCTGTACCCTTAGGTAGGTTAGGCCTGTAAATTAGCCAATTCAGAGCCCCTCTTAGCAGTTAGGTAGGTTCCTTTAGATGTGCCGAGCCACAATCCACCTTATGTAGGGTCACGGGCCAGTCAGGAGGAATTAGCTAAGACCCTCACATCCGAAAGGGTGTGAAGGGCCTTATTTAAGGGGGGACCTGTCAAGGATATACATCCCTCCCTCCTGTAAATTTCAGTGCATCATTTAATTTTGAAATAAATTGCTATTCACTTGATTGTCGAGCCGGGGAAATTGGCGAGCATCGGACAGAACTGAGCATATTTGAACCAGATAATAGCAGTTAGCACCCGCAAGGAGATAGGCCTCCTTATTCACCCCCCCCACTAAAATTGTACGATCCAGAGAACAATGAAAACCCCCTTTTCCACCCCCATCACACGATGGGGAGGCATGTAGGTATAGGGAAAGTCAAATAGGCATATTGAGGCTAGGGGCAAGGTAGGGTTTAAATCTGTAAGCACTTAGTCCTAAGACCTTCTTTCCTCTGTTTTGTTTGCTGGCATATGACTCCTTGCAGGTACGGTTGGCCCAAAAGTTCGAGTTTCAAGACACCATGTTTTGGAAGCAAGCAGATCCTCCTGTGACCTCGTCAGTAGCGCACGTGCTGCATTTTTTTCCACTCCGCTGGTTGAACTGACTTTGACGGACAGCTGGGACGATTGTTAGTCGCCAACAATGGTCATACAAGGTTCGTACATTGCAATTAGTCAATACCCAGCCCTTTCCCCTTTTACTCAAACTCCTTAAAATTCCATTTCTTTAAACTTTAACTCCTTCCTCCACAAAGCAATCCTCCTTTGTTCGAGTCCTGCCTGCATCCCATATCTCGCCATTTACGTGCCTTGAATTCAAGTAAAGATCCCGTGATCCCTCCCTCAGTGCAATTTAAGGGCTATTTAGGTTAAGCAATACCAGTGTTAATTTTCTCTTTGTGTGAGTGCGATCACGTGTTCATTGTTAGAGCCTACACTGCTACGATTCCCAGATTGTGCCTATGTGATTTCATTATAATTATCTGCTGGGCTACATAGTGGTCAATATGTAATTGTGTAAAGTAATATTTATAAGGGAATTCGATTTCCTTCAGTGTGTACCGTCGTTCCTAACCTAGAACGTCTCTTTCAGGAGAGACAAGCACTCCTTGCTTCAGCATTTAGCCTGCCACCAAAATCCTGAAAATTCCTGGTCGCAGTCATTACCAAATCCGTTGTGGCCCGAAAATGTTCATATGAATTATTCTCCCATCCTGGAGTTCCATCATTTGCATTATCTGAGACTATTTCGTGTAATCAGGGCAAGACTAAATGTTATTATTATCATTGGACTGATTGTATTGCACATTGGCCCCATTATTAATCAACTTGCTTGTTACCAATCATTGCATTATTGTTCCATGTGTCCCCTTTTAATGAATCTGCCCCCTTAGTTATCATGTTGTTTTGTTGTCTCATTGTTTACTTGCTAAAGTCTCTGTAAATAAACCCCTGTAAATTTGTAAAAGAATTCTAATTCCCATATGGCGACCTTCCTCATTCAATTTTAAATCCAGGGAAATCTAAGATAAGTTTTCAAATAACTTTTCTATTGCTGTAAGCTTGGCTTTTTGTTTTGTGGCACATCAAAATAAACCTTGTTTCAATTTTTCACCCACAAGTTTTTATGACAATATATATATATATATATATATAATATATATATATATATATAATTATATATATATATATATATATTGATATACGATAATATTTATTTATAATATATATATATATATATATATATATATATATATATATATATATATATATATATTTATATATTATATATATATATATATATATAATATATATATATATATATATATATATATATATATATTTATTTTATATATATATATATATATATATATATATATATATATATATATATATATATATATATTATATATATATATCATATATATATATATATATATATATATATATATATATATATATATATATATATATATATATATATAAATGTGTGTGTGTGTGTGTGTGTGTGTGTGTGTATGTGCTGTGACATATCTGCTATGTGAAGGAAACTATTTCCAAAATAAGATGACTCCACAGATACAGATTCCATTACATAATCAATAAAATCCTTTTATCCAAATACTGGGAAAAAAGTTTTCTCGGTTTCGACGCATATCTACTTTCATTTAACTCCAAATGTTCATTCCTTCTTTCCACGTGAATCGTTCCTTTTTGCCTATATGTTTCCGGCGATGTTTCCGGGTACATCATTCCCCCCCACACACTGGCTACAAGTAAGAACAAATACAGGTACACTCTCGAAACCACAATCTCCGACCCACCTGGTCGTGCTCGAGTTTATGAGGGGGCCTTTCTGGACAGATTCTACGTACCGCCCTCCCCATCCCCATTCCCTAACTGCAACCCGGCAGTTTCAGCATTTTTTTTCTTTTCGATATTATACAGGTTGTAGAATTCAACACAGTGTTGTCTATATAATCATACCATGACTGCTTTGCCTTATATGCAGCAAAATAATAAAAAAAAAAAAAAACACCCAAAGCAAAATCCGGAAGAGTTCAAAAGATGCTCGAGTGTGTTTCAATCCGTGATAGTTGGCGTTGCCTGCCGTCCATAAACTCGGAGCACGACCTAGGTGAGTCGGAGATTGTGGTTTCCGAGTGTACATCAAAATCTGAAAGCCAGCAGAATAAACATAATTCTCTTACTACACTAACAATAACTTGCAATAAGAACTAAACTTGGCTTCCGTAATCTCGAACGTATAACCAGATATTCACACACGCACACACAAATAGGGGGGTTGGGGTGTGATAATTAACTAATTAAAAACCAGCAGGAAATAATACTATAGTTATATCTCGTCCGCTGTACGCGTAACTTATCACCTAGTTGTTATACTGATCATGGTAAGTCGTGAAACAGGCATCCCAGAGAGGATATTATTGTTATCACAGGAACCATCCATCTCAAGTTCCTGTTACACCATGAAAAAAGGGAAATTAGTATTCAGCGCAGCTGTTTGTTATGCAAAGTGGACCACTGAGAGAGTTTCCCTCGTTAAGCTCATTTTCAGTGCACGAAAAATACGGAATGTAACCAACTCGGTAAGACTAGAATGTCTTCCCATAAGAAGCTTTGTTATACTGCAAACTCCAGCTGAGTTTCTTCAACGTATATATTCTGTGGCACAGAGCTACCTCGCAGAGCAAAGTAAATAAAATTTTTTTTTTTCCGGCTGTTATTACCCCCGCACTTTGTGTGTGTGTGTGAATATCTGGTTATACTGTAATAGTAAGAGAATTATGCTTATTCTGCAGGCTTTCAGATTTTGATGTACCTATATAATGCTTTCTATATTCCTTTTACTCTATAATTGATCCTAAATTTGAAGAAAAGTTTAATTTGTCGACTTTTCCTTTACATAAAGAGAGCGAGTAGTATCTAGCTTTCTCATTGTCTTCAAATGTACCAACTCCTTACATATAATATGGAAATATTATAAGAGAGGTTTTTCATTCACACACCACAAATTAATGCATTTTTATACCAAATAATCAAATATGTGACACACACATACACACACACACACACACACACACACACACACACATATATATATATATATATATATATATATATATATATATATATATATATATATATATATATATATATATATATATATAATATATACGAGTTTATAACTCAAAATCCAATTATCCCTTGACATACACACACAGACAAAAACAAATGAAGTTTTCGTTTTTATTATTACCTTTTCCTTCAGTTTCTGAGTTTATTCTCATTTTTACCTGACGTTTATCTTTTCTTCTCGCTGCCAGAAGGCTGCTTAACCTACAACAATAAATTTCCTATAACATCAGTTTTTACCAGATTTTACGTGAATTTTAATCATAATTTGATCATTATTAATATAATTGTTAATTACCTCGATAAAATCAACATTAAAAACGGCTTCCACATCCTTGCATGCGATATTTCCTTTTTTTTTTTGTTCAAATGGTGAATGTCCTTATTAATTTGTTCGTTTCTTCTTCGTTTTTACCTTCGAAATTCACGTGGATGCTTCGTGACGATACGGTGACGTATTTCGTTATAAAGTCGGTTTAAATGAGGTCTGAAATTAAGAGGAGGTAAAATGGAAACACCACCACCACGAACACCAACTTCTGAGAGAAAACAGATATTTCTTTTAACTCTCTCTCTCTCACCTCCTCTCTCTCTCTCTCTCTCTCTCTTTCAAGGGATCACTCAAACAATATGGTGCGGTATTTATCTATGAGTTTTTAACTATTGCAAGGAACTTCATGATTGCAACTCTTGGTCTATCTTTCACATTTATAAATTCCCTCTATGAATGGGGTTAAACATCAAGTGATACTAGAAAAACCCGAGAATGTTTGCCACTGCAAGTCACTCATTCTCTCTCTCTTTTCTCTCTTTCTTTCTTTCAGCCTCTCTCTTTCACCAATTTAATCAGGTAAGTGCCAGGAGATATGCATATATGTATATATCAGGTTTATTTAAAATGATGAAATCAAGACAGTTTTTAATCCAGGGAAAAAAAATTCTTTTTTTTGTTAGACGCATACTTTACGCCTTAAGTGACAAGACAATTAAAGGACAAGGCAGCGCCACTGTTAGCACTCAGTATATATTATATATATATAATGGACGATTTATATTGATATATATATGTATTCGTATATATATATATATCTCCATTTATATTAGATATAAGTTTAAAGTATGTTTTGTAAATGTATTTTGTTATTAGTTTAAACTTTCTTGGACAAACAGTCCACATTATTATCCTATTCTGTTTCTCCTATCTGTATCTGTGCGTATAATCGCGTAATTTACCCCCAGGTGATCTTGTTTTTTTCTCCCTTCTTCCAGGTGTTTATTCCGTCCGTTCTCTTTATAGTTGGAGGGCGGAAACGGCTTTGAAGACAGCATATCCAGAAAAATGTTGTTACAGTGAAATGAAGGAAACCCCAAGAGTGTCTTTTCCTCCGGAGAATGGACACCTGGAAGAAGGGAGCAGAGAAAGACCAAGATCACAAGAGGGTGGGGGTCACACAGGAGGAGCTAGGCGATTATAGGATTGTTAATTACCCAGCACACAGATATAAATGCAGCTGGACCTCCTCATTGACGGATTTATAATGTGGACTGTTTGTCCAAGAAAGCTTGTAACTTTTTCTGAATAAATCATGCATTTGATACCATCCAGTTTGAATCAGTCCTTTTAGTAATTCTACTAAAGAACAATTGTGTAATTGATAAAATTAATCTATATATATTCCTATATATAATATATATATATATATATATATATATATATATATATATATATATATATATATATATATATATATATATATATATATATATATATATGTAATTCTAATAGCCATAATGTTTGTTTGTTTGTTTCACCTTTTTGGATATGCTTGCATCTACAAAGCCGTAAAGATCCAAACGCAACAAAATTAAAAGACTGCGATGGCCGGTCACAGGAAACGAACCCGCGTAACCA
>NW_027100721.1:664026-714026 GCF_040412425.1 Macrobrachium rosenbergii | reverse complement strand
AACATCATTATCTTCTAATTCTAGTTTTGATACCTAATATTTACATCTTCACGAATCTCAGCTAATATTCAAATTATCTTTAATTTCCTTTATTTGTTTTTCACCATAACATTTAAATATGATCAAGTAACTTATTTTTCCGTTGAGAAGCATTCATAAAATGCAGATGTACCCTCACTAAAGAAAATAAATAAAAAAAGTAATGAGTTTTATTCCTATAGATAGATGGGCGTGCCAAGACAGAGATCAACAGGGAATAATACGATATTTATTCGTCGTCCTCAGTAGCGCCATCCATTGTTAGTGAGTGAATCGCTGACAACGACAGTGGCAGTTCCAACACTATTTCTCCTTTCCCGTTTTTATCCTTCACCACGTATCATTCGTACAGTGTCTACTTTTCATTTTATTCATATGTATGTTTGAAAAACAACTCTCTAATACAAAAAGTACCTATCACAGATATTACTATTTATGCATGACTATTCATTACTTTTTATTTTACTGATGTAAATAAAAATATATCTCTTCACTGCGTTTAAATAATACCATGCACCTTGTCGCGATTTGCGTATGTTTATGAATGGAAATCGCGAGCAACGAAGCTAAAATGTTAACAGAACTCTTTCAGCGCCCGGAAATTGAATATGGATTTTGTCAATGAACTTTTAAAGGCTGTGGAAAAAAAAGAATAATGGATTTTGCGCTAATGCATTGTATACCCCACTTTACTTGTCACTCAGACCAGTATGTATTTGGTAAACTTTTGTACACTAGTCTATATTATATATATATATATATATATATATATATATATATATATATATATATATATATATATATATATTTATATATATATATATATTTATATATATATATATATATATATATATATATATATATATATATATATATATATATATATATATATATATATATATATATATATATATATATATATATATATATATATATATATATATACTATATATATATATTTATATATTATATATATATATATATAGTTATATACTATATATATATATATATATATTTAAGTATATATATTTATATATATATATATATATATATATATATATATATATATATATATATATATATATATATATATATATATATATATTTAAATATATATATTTATTATATAATATATCTATCTCATCTCTATATATATCTATATATATATCTATTTAAAATGTATTATATATATGCTTATGAACTATATATTTTTATATATATATATATTGTCAGTATGTGTTTAATTTAATAAATTAATTTGTTTTGAATAAGCCACTTTATATAATTATTATATTTGGGATATAATATATATATATATATATATATATTTATGACTTGTTGTTTAGTTTTAATTACAATAGCTTGTTTTATTTATATATATATTTTATATTCTCGTATATAGCTGTATTCGGCGCTGTTTCTATAGGACTGAGAGAGTTGTTTTCTGGACCTTTATATTATATGGGCCTGCCTTATTCTTGATTGATTTTGAATTATCTCTGGATTACATACCTGCCTTTCATAGTTATTGCTGCTGCTTTGGGAGATTGATTTATTATTCATATCTATTATCCATAACACTATCTGCCAATATAGGTATATTGCCTGTATATATATATATCTTGCGACGTTAAATGATTCTATCTTATATATATATATAATATATATATATCTTATGTTTGGTATAGGTCTCATATATATATATATCGATATGATATATAGGCTATATTTGCCTCTTATACTTTTACAGCTCATTAGGGAAGCAGTTTTTTTATAAACATTTCTCTCTGTATTAAGTTCTCTCTCTCTCTCTCTTTCTCTCATCCTCTTCTCTTTCAGGGCTCTCTCTTTCAAAATGTATTAACTTGTATGCCTATCTTAATTTGGTGTAGAGTGTTTTTACTCGATGTTTTTTATGGTTATTTTTCTGTTCATTTATATATATATATATATATGGTCATTTCTTTATATATAGTTTATATTATATATTATAGGTTTTATTTTCAGCTTTTACTTATATATACACATCCTCAAGGAACTGTACACTCTGTTGAAGACCTCTATTCTTACAAATTTATTGCCGACCTTTCATGACATATGTAACATTTTTCAATTTAAAAAGAAAATTTTTACAGATAGAATCACGGTATTAAAAGAACTTTTAAAAAATAAAAATATTTAAAATTCACAAAAAAATGGCACTGCAGCTTTAAAATTAGGTACATAAATAAACATAAAAAAAGGATCACAAAAGATATAGGTCAAGGGAACTGAGACAGACTCACCAAGTGAAATGAAAGAATAATACTGACAGAATACAGAAAATAAGCATAAGGAAAAGCTAAGCAACAAATAACTTTTAATACTGTCAGTACCCTTCTCTAAGGGCAAACATACATATATATAAGACTTTGCAGAAAAATAATAAATTTCAACCGGGGTTCTCCAAAGTTAAAGACACGATAGGTGAGATAACAGTCAGTGTGCAAATATTAACAGAGGGATACAAATACCAAAAGCAAAAATATTATAATATATTTACAAGCACGATACAGATAGAAATGATTGCCGGAACCACTACAAATACATCAATATATGAATAACATTCACACAGTTACTAAGTATACAATAACTTCAGCAAAATGCCCGCACCATTAATTAGAGAAACCAAAAAACATACATTCTCAAAAATAAGGGGGTCCCGAAAGAAAGGAGAAAATAACGGCCAGAATGAAGCCTAACAATTTACAAAACTAAGTTGCCCTAACGAAAAAACAAAGTGGCCACAAAGAGTTTTAAGCTCCACAAAAAAATTATATGAGGAACTGCAGGTTGATGTAAGGAGTTTTTGTAACGGAGTAAGGCAAAGCGAGAAGGGGTTCCCACAACACTCCAATGGCTATACGTTACTCAAAGAGGTGGGAAGGTATTCCCACTATTCTTTAAAGGTTTGCAGACCAACAGAACGATCTCCACACGGAAGGTCCATCTCTCTCACGAAACCGAAAGTTTTGAAAACTTATACCTGCTCACAGCGAGGTTCCCCAGGCAGATACTGGCCCGTAAGGCTACAGCAAGTTGAGGCAGCAGCGTTGCAACAAGATATCACTGCAAGGAAAAAGCGAATTTGCAGAATACAGGTTGCAAGCTTGCTATAATCCAAAAGTACGAACACGGTGGCCAGAACTAGACCGCTCTACTAGGGTTCAGGGACTTCCGATTACACCTCGTCAGTCCAAGGAAACCAAAAACAGGACTCTGAGAAAAAGCAGGCCAAGGATCAAAACATGAATAGAAACTCAAAATAATGTGGAGGAAGAAAACTCAAAACCCTGATGGGGAAACTAAAATAAACAACAAAATAGGGTAAACTAAAGCTTAGAAAAAAAAAGAACAAAGTTCTAACACCTCCACACCATATGAGAAAAAAAAAGTATTTTTTTTATTTAAACAATTAATAACAATAAGGTTTTATGAAACACCTGAAAAGGGTAGCAAACAACAGCGTTTAGAAGGCTTAACATTACAAAGAGAGGCATGGCAAAACATACTAGCATACAAAAAAAAAAAAAAAATTTTCTTCACCACCTGAAAAATACATACAACACTGGTATCACAGAATATGGCTTAATTCACAGAGTCTATAGAATATAACCATAATTGTCCTGGTTTTAATCACAAACGGCACTAAAATGTAAAGCACCAATTCACACAAAAAGGTTCGGAGAAGTACCTTGCTCCACTAATCTCGCATGTCCATTGCTCCACTATTCTCGCATGTCCATTGCTCCACTATTCTCGCATGTCCATTGCTCCACTATTCTTGCATGTCCAGAGATAAAACCACTCACAAATTGTGAAATATGATTAATTCTAAAAAGGGTTCTTTTTATAAACCTGAAATCTTGTATTGACATGATAATAGAGCGACATTGCTCTAACATACACTCAGGTAGTGAGGACCCAAACCTCCGCACCTCATTAGACACCTTAAAAATAATACATAGTACGCCACCACCATATCCTTAATCCTAATTTTACAATAAACCTTATTATTACCATTAACAGTGCCAAAATTTCAAACAAAACAATCGACATCAAAACAATCGGCCATAATCGACAACGACTCAGTCCAAGAAAAGCCGCTACGACCGTCTTCTCCCTCACGCATCCAAACAAATCATAATGGACAAAAATTCCTTAACGACGAGACTAAGGGAGTATAGACTAAATTCGTTTATCCAGCCGCTGAAGGATTCAAACTCCCATCCAGGAAAGCGCATCTTTGCCAGGAATATGTTTGAATTGCAGGTCCCATTCCTGCAATAATATGCTCCAACGGGCCAACCTTTGGTTTTTATTCTTAAATCCATTAAGGAAGGTTAACGGGTTATGATCCGTTAAGACCAGGATGGGAGAATCTGTGGAGGAAAGGTATACATTAAAATGATTAATTGACATTACCAAGGCCAAAGTTTCTTTTTCCACAGTGGAATATATCCTATGAGGATGAGTCAGTTTTTTGAAAAGTAAGCTACCGGTTGAGATATACCCTGCTCATCCTGTTGCAATAGCACAGCCCCAACTCCAACATCACTTGCATCCGTAGCAAGAGAAAAGGGAATGTTGAAATTGGGGCCTCTCAACACTGGAAAGCTTAATGACATCTTTTTGAGGGACTCAAAAGCATTTTGAGTCTTCTCATCCCATACAAATGTTACCTGTTTCTTAAGAAGGTTAGTAAGAGGATCTGCAATATCTGAAAAGTTTTTAACAAAACGTCTATAGTCCCCAATCAAACCGAGGAATCTCCGGACATCCCTACGGCAAGAAGGAACTGGCATCCTCTCTACTACCTCTACATTGGCTCTCTTAGGAGCTACCTTCCCATTACCAACAGTATGTCCTAAGTATACCACTTCCGCTCTAGCAAAATCACATTTACTTAAATTTACCACCAAACCAGCTTTTCTCAGTACCTTGAATAAAGCTTTAATTCGTTTTAGATGAGTCTCCCAATCATCAGAATAAATCACAATGTCATCAATATAAACCACGCAACCTTCCAGTCCATAAACCAAAGAATTCGTCAACCTTTGAAAGGTGGCGGCAGCGTTCTTTGGACAAGGCCCTGGCCCGCTTAGACAGGGGTATCTGCCAGTAACCTTTGAGAAGACCAAATTTACTGATAAATTTAGCTTGGCCTAAACGATCAATACAATCCTCCACCCGAGGTAAGGGAAAACTACCTGAGAGGGTGACCTCATTCACTTTCCGATAATCTACACACATCCTGTAACTACCGTCAGATTTTTTAACCAATACCACAGGTGAGGACCAAGGACTATTACTCGGCTCTATGAGACCGTGTCTTAACATATACTCCACTTCTTTGGCCACCACCTCATTTTTTACAGGATTCAACCGATAGGGGGACTGTTTGACTGGATTAGCATCACCTACGTCTATATCATGCTCTAAAATAGACGTACGACCAGGGACATCAGAAAATAAATCCTTATATTCATACATTAACCTATTCAATACCATCCGTTTTTCCAAATCCAAATGAGTTACTAAACCATCAAAATTTTCCAAAGAGTTTTGATTGTCAGAAGGCCAACACTCCTTGTCAACGAAATTACCTTTATCAAAATCGTTATCTGAAATGGAAGCATTATCAATATCATCACCTTTTCCGACAAGGGTCACAGGAATTGCGTTTCCCTTATCCACAAATTTCTTTAACATATTTATATGGCAGAGTTGATATGGTTTCCTACGTTCGGGGGTCTCCACCAAATAATTAACTTCATTTAATTTTTTAATAACCCTCCAGGGACCTGAAAATGAAGCCCTTAAGGAATTCCCTGGCAAAGGTAACAACACCAAGACCTTTTCACCTACTGAGAAACTGCGTGGTTTGGATTTTTGATCAAAATAAAATTTCATTTTTTTTGGCTACTCACCAAACTTTTCTTAGCAAATTTCCAAGCTTTCGTCAATTTATCCCCAAGACCAGAGACGTAATCCAATAAATTAACCTCAGGACTGTCACCTTCCCACACCTCTCTTATGACCTCCAATGGGCCACGAACATTATGTTCAAACACTAAATTGAAAGGAGACAGACCTAATGACTGATCTGGAGACGAACGGAAAGCGAGAAGTAAGTAGGGACGTTCCTTATCCCACTCAGATCCATGAGCCAGACAATATTTTCTCAGCATGGACTTCAAAGTTTGGTGGAACCTCTCCAAAACGCCTCGAGTCTCTGGATGATATGGGGACGAGGTAACATGTTTAATCCCCAATTCTGCCATCTTACTTCTAAAGTACCTACTGGTAAAATTAGAACCATTATCGCTTTGAATTATTTTAGGCAACCCAAACTTTGTGAAGAAATTTATTAAGACATCCACAATCTCAACACACTTTACTGTACGGAGGGGAATTGCCTCAGGAAAACGGGACATTCTATCCATGACAGTGAAAATAGACTCATTCCCACTCCTAGATCTAGATAAAGGACCAACCACGTCAATTATGAC
The DNA here is from genome assembly GCF_040412425.1 of Macrobrachium rosenbergii. Classification (NCBI taxonomy): domain Eukaryota; kingdom Metazoa; phylum Arthropoda; class Malacostraca; order Decapoda; family Palaemonidae; genus Macrobrachium; species Macrobrachium rosenbergii. The sequence goes on along the minus strand of NW_027100721.1, from coordinate 707,436 downwards.
TTCCTGGAAAGGGTCAGACACCAAAGGAATTGGGATCAACGGCGCCTTTGGAATCAACTGATTCGGTTTGCCTACCTTTTGACAAATTCCACACCCGTTGACAAACTTCTTTACATCGGATTTCAAACCCGGCCACCAGAAGTCAGACAGAAGTTTCAACGTCGTCTTTCGAATGCCGAAATGCCCTGACAAATGATTTTCATGAGCCACCGACATCAAACCCAACCTGAAACTAAAAGGAACCATTAATTGACGAATTACTTCACAGTGGTCATTACCTGCCTCTTTAGGCCTACTACACCTGTACAGGATTTTATTGATGATTCGGTAGTGGGGTACGTTAAATCAACAACGGGACCAGATTCCTTGGGCAAACTGTGGAACTCATGCTTCTGAGCTTTAATAAGCTCTTCCCTTGTCCAATCAGGCTTAATTAAATTATCCCCTACTACTACATTATTACTATCACTACGTTCTAAACTACTTATACCTAAATCGGTTGTTGACTCTGCAGCGTCAACAACCCTACTTTGAGAACAAGTAACTACAGACATTTCAGGGTTTAACATTAAAATTGGACAAGTTGTATTCTTATAAACAACGTCGTTGCCCAAAACAACGTCTATATCCGTCACAGGAAATTTGTCCACAACGGCCAATTTAATAGCCCCAGAAAACGACGGGCAATCCAATTTAAAAACGCTGATGGGATACAACCTGACTGAATCCGGAAAACCAGACAAGATCACAAATTTCCCCCCAACAGGTTCAAAGTCAACTGGCAGCGCCTCTCTCAAGATCATAGATTGCGCGGCACCGGTATCTCGCAAAATTCGCACCCCCTGAGGTATGAATTTAGCGAAACTGCTGGGCAATCATTGATCTCCAGTCTTGACCTTGACAGACACAGCCTTTTCATTTCCGACACCCATCACCTGTTTCTGAATGGATTGTTGCATTTTGTTAAAAGCAAAACACCTGCTTTTTACATGACCTCTTTTTTTTTTTTTTTTTTACAAAAGAAACAGATCACATCCTTCCCAGGGTTATTCATTTTATTCCTGCAAGAGATATTATCATTCCTGGAAGAAATATTATTATTCCTGAAAGAAACATTATTATTAGGATTACTTTGTCGCATGGGGAGACTTTTACTGCCATAATTATTCTTATTACCATTTTCTCTAAAATTTCCACGACTGGCCTTAATCCAGTTCAATGTTCCCTCGGACATATCGTTCTGAAACTCTGCTTTATGCGACAACACATATTCATCGCTGGTTACAGCGACCTCCTGCAACTTATCCATTTTTAATTCTTCCAAATGGTTTTTAGTTTATCTGGGACGCAACGCTTGAATTCCTCAATTAACACCAGTTCTTTTAACTTGTCAAAGCTATCAACGTCCCTTGACTTAAACCAGTCCTCTGCAAACTGTTGTTTCGCCCTAGCAAACTTTACAAAAGTTTGATCATCGTTTTTCCTCATATTGCGAAAACGCTGTCTATAGGCTTCAGGGACCAACTCATATGCGTTCAATATGATAGCCTTAACAGTTTCATAATCTGAGGCCAAATTTTCGTCTAAAGTTACATAAACCTTCTGGGCTTTCCCAGTAAATTTACTTTGGACCAACTTGGTCCAGTGTTCTTCTGGCCACTGCAACCTAGCAGCCATCCTTTCGAATGAGACAAAGAACTCCGCCACATTCGACTCTTGGAGCGTGGGAACGAACTTCAAAGCCTGAACCAAATTAATTATTGGACCAACAGTGACACCAGGGAAAGACGGAGAGGGAGAAGATGGGTTAGCCAACCATTTTTCTCTTTGGAATTGCCTTTCTTTCTCTCTCTCATTTGCCCTAAATTTTTCCATTTCAAATTCCAAAGTCTGCAATTGAATTTGTCTCTCCAACAACTCTACAGTTACCACAGATTTCACCTCCTTACCACCCTCCGGTTTTACAGACTTAATCCCTTCATAAATTGTCAACAGCAATAAACCTTTTTTCATAGATAGGTCAAAATCAATCTCTAAAGCAACTGTATTCAATTCATCCTTATTTAAATTCGCCAACCTCTCTTGCCAGCCCTCACCGCTGATTACATCCAAAATAGCCGCAGTCTCCATTTTGAACCGACAACTTCAAATACAAAAGAACCTAAATAGGTGTTAAACCTTTGCCAAGTACCCTCACGGTTAATACTGCACACTGAGAACACCCAAACAGGATCGAAAATCCTGGCTATAAGGTCGCCACATATGTCAGGACCCTTCTCTAAGGGCAAACATACGTATATATAAGACTTTGCAGTAAAAAATAAATTTCAACCGGTGTTCTCCAAAGTTAAAGTCACGATAGGTGAGATAATAGTAAGTGGGCAAATATTAACAGAGGGATACAAATACTAAAAGCAAAAATATTATAATATATTTACAAGCATGATACAGATAGAAATGATTGCCGGAACCACTACAAATACATCAATATATGAATAACATTCACACAATTACTAAGTATACAATAATGTCAGCAAAACGCCCACACCATTAATTAGAGAAACCAAAAAAAACACATTCTCAAAAATAAGGGGGTCCCGAAAGAAAGGAGAAAATAACGGCCAGAATGAAGCCTAACAATTTACAAAACTAAGTTGCCCTAACAAAAAAACAAAGTGGCCACAAAGAGTTTTAAGCTCCACAAAAAAATCCTTATATGAGGAACTGCAGGTCGATGTAAGGAGACGTAACGGAGTAAGGCAAAGCGAGAAGGGGCTCCCCACAACACTCCAATGGCTATACGTTACTCAAAGAGGTGGGAAGGTATTCCTCACTATTCTTTAAAGGTTTGCAGACCAACAGAACGATCTCCACACGGAAGGGCCACGTCTCTCTCCCGAAACCGAAATTAAGGAAAACTTATACCTGCTCACAGCGAGGTTCCCCAGGCAGATACTGGCCCAAGGCTACAGCAAGTTGAGGCAGCAGCGTTGCAACAAGATATCACTGCAAGGAAAAAGCGAATAGATGCAGAATACAGGTGCAAGCTTGCTATAATCCAAAAGTACGAACACGGTGGCCAGAACTAGACCGCTCTACTAGGGTTCAGGGACTTCCGATTACACCTCGTCAGTCCAAGGAAACCAAAAACAGGACTCTGAGAAAAAGCAGGCCAAGGATCAAAACATGAATAGAAACTCAAAATAATGTGGAGGAATAAAACTCAAAACCCTGATGGGGAAACTAAAATAAACAACAAAATAGGGTAAACTAAAGCTAAAAAAAAAAGAACAAAGTTCTAACAATACCGTGATTCTATCTGTAGTGCAAATGATTTTCTTTTTTAGCCTTGAAAATGTGACATTGTCATGAAACGTCGGCAATAAATTTGTAAGAATGGAGGTCTTCGTTTCCCTTGTTCCTTGAGGATGTGTATATTTTGGCCGTGGCTTCTCCTTCTGTATATATATATATATATATATATATATATATATATATATATATATATATATATATATATATATATATATATATATATATATATATATATATATATATATACAAGCTAATAAATTTTAAGAGAGAGAGAGAGAGAGTAAATGCTACATAAACAGTTTTTTTCCGCCTGATACAGGCGCAAGGTCTTAGAAATGAGAACCATATCGAACACCAATGCTCCATCAAAAGACGACTGCCTAACAAGACTTCGTGGAGTAGGTCGTAAACTTTTCGTGTGAGTGCAATAGTCTGTTAGAATTAAGGACGTTTGTATACGATTCCACTGATGCACAATCATATGGATTATAAAAGATGAATCTCAAAATTCGTTAAAAATGACAGTTCAGACTCTCAAAAACTAGGCTGAAAAACAATTTTGATATGCCTTGTCCTTTACCGTACGAAATCTTTTCGTTGACGTTTCAAGAATCTCATCTAAAAAATGAAGTGCAAAAGCTACTAAGGAACTACTTATGTTGGGATAGATATGAAACGACGGGGACGAGGTGTAACTGGTCTCTGCCAAGCAACAATATAAGAATTTTCTGTTCTGAGTAAACAGCACTGGAGCTCACCTCTCTCTCTCTCTCTCTCTCTCTCTCTCTCTCTCTCTGTTTTAATGATGGTATTTGCCAATCATGGATCAAGGCTGCCAATGCCTCAGTGGATTTCATTAAAATGTAATCTAAGGTTCAAGCTCATTTGTTCACTTGAAATTTTTCGATTCGTATTATACTGAAATGTGTTGTCTACAGGTGTTGATAGCCGCGTTTTTATTTTGAATTTTCTCATATTGAGGAAGACCTTTCAAGGGTTCATGATAGACACTGTATCGTCTTAAGTGTTTCATTTATAGTGAAAAGGTTCTAATAAGAAGGAAATAGATGCTTGTGATGAAGTCAGTGGTCAACAATGTATGTAGAAATTGCATTCTTTGATTGAAAGTACTTCAGAATTATTCAAATAAGGGGATATTGAGTGCATAGTCATTTAAGAACTAGCAAAGGAAAGATTCATTTGTAAAGATTCATTGACTTGGAAATCACAATTTGTAAGAGAGAGAGAGAGAGAGAGAGAGAGAGAGAGAGAGAGAGAGAGAGAGAGAGAGAGAGAGAGAGAGAGATAAGATATAAGAACTACTTGTTTTGCCATTTTCTTTTTCACAGTGACTATCATTAACGGAAATTCATAGAAATGTTTGCCAGTGTTTGCGAAAGAAAACCTCCTCCCTTCAAATGATAATTCAAGCGAAAATTGCTCTGGTGTATTTTTCCATTAATGAAAATGTGACAAAAATCCAATATGCCAAGGATCGCCTTTGCCCTCCTCTTTTCGCAACTTTAACTTCTGCTTCCTCATCCTTCTATCTACGTTTTTGCTTTCTTTCTCTTTGCAGTCAAACTGAGCACAAGCATTTTAATTAAAATGGACTCTCTGGAAACGAGTTGGTGGATTCTGATCCAATTCCGCTTTATTTCTCATGATATTCATCCAATTCAATCACAGACACAAAGGAATATCAGTTGGCTACAAAAATAATGAGGATACAGAATATGATATTTTTACTAACAAAATTTCTGTTGGTTTCAAATGGCTAAGGACTCTCTCCCTTCCCTCTTACTCTCTCTTCCTTCTCTCTCTCTCTCTCTTCTCTCTCTCTCTCTCTCTCTCTCTCTCTCTCTCTCTCTCTGGACTCTTGGCACACTGGTAAGCCTACCGCCCACAAACTGAGGGACTCATGTTCACTTCTCGAGCCAAACGAGGAGGGACGAATGTTCCTGCTCCCGAAAATCTAATATGCCTCTGTTGACCTAAGCAGTAGGATAAGTACCTAGTTGCAGTAGACTGTTGGGGGTCGCAGTTAGGGTGGCCAGAGAAAGGAAAAAATACACGCGAGTGCCATTGCTCCGTCAGTATGTCTACCGTCAAAACAGTAGGGTCTCAGCGAGGTAATCCTCACTTCGCAGGGTGAAACCTATAATAAAGTAATTCTAAACTATTCTCTCTTGTGATGCATTCAAAATTCTTTCTGTTTCACCGGCTTAACACAGTCTGAGGCCTCTCACTTTATATTTACTATGTATTAACATTATGCAGACCAATGAGCACCGGAATATCTTCACTGTGTAGAACGAGTAGGAAAGCTAAACATAGTTCAGAAATACATCCTTTAGAAGAAGAGGATCGCAGGAATTCTTATTTTATTCGTGTTCATCGAGGTGTCTTCGTTCCCTTGTTAATTCGCACCCTCAGAAACAAGTGCTTAAAAGTTTTACAAGATCCCGTAAGACGAGTAAATATAACATGAAATAATTAGGTATTCTAATCTCTTAAGCAGCATGATGTCTTCTCAAATAAAATAATTTTTCTTATGCAAACGCTGGAGAGCCTCTCAGAGTTTACGACAAGCATTAGGCTCCCCTTGATTGTTGTCCCGGATATAAACGTTCATTTCTTTTCCCCAAAATTCATAAGATCTAACAGCACAAAAATGACAACTGTCTAAACGGCATTTTTTTTTTTAACGAAGAGGCTTTGGAATATCCTCTATTCCACATGAGAGAGAGAGAGAGAGAGAGAGAGAGAGAGAGAGAGAGAGAGAGAGAGAGAGAGAGAGAGTTTCATTCGGTTTATCTTTGCTTTATTCATTAAATATAATTTAAATGATTGAAGATGAGCAAAACTTTTGTAGAGAGTAGGAGAACCTCATATTCTCGGTTATACTTGTTAGTACACAAGAACACTTGGACTGAAAATCTAAAAACTTGAAGAGAGAGAGAGAGAGAGAGAGAGAGAGAGAATTCCATGTTCTAAGTGTCACGGCAATACCTAAAATTTCTTATAAGTCTGCAAGTGTTGCATCATCGGCATATTGAGCAATCTTGTTTTCCAGATAAACAACCATAACACCTGTGTACACTAAAACTAACAGTGGACCAAGAACTCTGCCCTGTGGAACTCCAGACACAATAGGTCTTGGTTCACTAAAGATCCCGTCCGCAGCAACTCGCTGATACCTACCTATACGGAAATCTTGAAATAATCCTAAAACATATTCACTTACTCCAAGATGCTGAAGTTTATAAATAAGTGTCTTGTGATTTACTAAATCTCAACCAGCTCTAAAATCTATTTGAATTACTCTACACTCAAAACCCTTATCAAGGTCCCTTTGCAAATGGCATGCCAAGTTTAAAAGAGCATCGCTAGTACCTAACTGCTTCCCGTTAGTAAATTGACTATTAGCTAACAATCCTTTAGATTCCACAGACATTTTGTTGTTATTAGTCAAATCATCCTTTCCAGTTATATTACTCCTGCATTATAGGAGATATTGAGGACTGTGGACCCATACTTCTCTACACTTCTTAATTACTCAGGAATGTTAGGTATTAAACTCGTTATTTCCATTCTGACATAAGGCGACGCTTTAAAGGGAGTATTCGCTAGGTACTATGTCTCATTTGGGACCGTCTCTCTCCCGCCGCAGTTTATGGTCAAAGTTTGAAAAGGAAGGAGGTTGCATAGGCATGGATACATTCAATAAAGCAGTCAGTGGCAAAACTAGGCACTATTTTGTTTACCATGAAAAACTTTATGCATTTGTCACGTTGATAAGCAGAAGCATCCACTGAGGGTGGTTAGGGAAGAGGCAGAGAGAGCCTTAGAAAGTTTAATTCGTCATTCGTTCTTTTTATTGATCGACCTGACTGAGAAGTTCCTTAAATCTTTTTCTCCTAAATATGGGCTGAATCCTTCTGCCTTCCCCTCTTTCAGAGGTGAATTAATCCCAATATGAGAAGTGAAATCTTTATTATATATATATATATATATATATATATATATATATATATATGATTATTATCACATTTTTGTAACGTGATTCATTTATCACACATTACCATATAGGTGAAAAATATGACTTTATTTCCAAGCCATTGACGAAGGACTTGATACAGAGTGTGAGAAGTCACAAATATATATACTACAAGAACAGTATATACACAATAGAGGCTCCATATCCCCACTCAGGCCGGTGTCGAGGTAGGAGTGGCCTTTTATATATACACACACACACACACACACACACACACACACACACACACACACACACACACACACACACACACACATATATATATATATATATATATATATATATATATATATATATATATATATATATATATATATATATATCGAGCAACAATAGTAGACGAACTTGGACGGAGGTAATTACTGTCTCTAATCTTTATTTTCACATTACCAGACTGTGACAATTATATTCATCACGTGCAGTGCATCTCTCAAAGTTTGCGTCTGTTAACAGATTGCGTGTAAGTTATTCTTATAAATGCAACTTAAACTTTTCTTTCCATTTTTGATTAACAATAATTCGTGAGACAACGAAGAACACACGCATTATGACTGACCTTGCAAAATGGGAAGACAGAGATAATAACATGAAGCTTGTTATTGCGTCTACTGGGATTTTTTGTCTGACGAACCTTTAGTCTAAGAGCTAAAAAAAAATTAAAACAAACGAAAAGGGCTGTTAGAAGATTAGACTATTTGACCTGTTTGCTTTAACCACACAAAAGTTACAAATGCATTATAATTTGTCTAGCAAAAAATACATAAATAAACAAATAAAATAGGCCGGCAAAAAGTGCGGTAAAAAGTCAGCGCCCAAAAATTGTTCCCAAGCACCACACCGGCATATATATGAATGATTGTGTAAATTTTGAATAGTTGAACAAATTCGTTACTTACATTTCTTGAATACAACAAAGACTGCAAGAAACTCACGGTGTCGACAACGCCATCAGAGATAAGCTTTGTGTTTCCATCCTGAGGCTCAGAATCGGTTTCTGTTGTGGTCCTCTTCCCTTTCTGAAATGCCCTCAGTATTGCACTAACGCAATTTATGGAGAGGAATTAGAGCTTTCTGTCTTCTCTCATCTTTCGCCCTGCGTCTCTGACTGAAGCTGCGCACTTCCATTATTTTCTCGGCCTTTGATGATGGTTATTGATGAAGAGCTAACGTATAAACGCAATCATTTTCTTCCGACGGAATGAGGACTGTTTTGCCTCATCATGTAGTAGCCTGGGTGAATGATAAATAGAAGCAAAACATATAAATGGAGTTAAATACACAATCAGAGGTGTAAACAGAAGAGCAGTGAGCTGTTCACATTGTTAATGTACAGGAATGATTAGCCTCGAGTTTCCTATTTTGAGCCATTATGATTATATGAACTTGGAACTGGCCAAACAATATTACACCAAAAAAGGGCTACATTTTATAGGTGATGATCCAGACAGACATAATGATCCAGATCATAATGATCCAGACAGACATGAGGTTTCAGTTCTGATTAATTGCACTCTGTAATATATCATCGGCCTGTATAGAGTAATGGAGTACCATTAAACTGGTGGTTTGAATCAGCCCACTTCCATTCGAGTTTTAACATGAAAGCCTTTTTGATAGATTCAAATGCAGTGTGGTCACAGAGCGTCGATTTTTTTTTTTTTTTTTTTTTGTGTTATGCTAATTGAGTGACTATATGACATCTCACCTTCATACATATGTTCTGCCTCTATATGAGTCTCTGTCTGCCTGTCTTTTTCTCTCCTACATATAAACACACACGCTACACATACAATGCAAACGCAAGTAAATGAATGCATGCTTATCCTAAAGGGTAAACAGAGTATCAGGAAATTGTCATCACGGGTTTCAACGTAAATTCTTTTTAGTGTTAACAGTAATGATACAAAACATGCAAAGGCATTTGGTTGATGAATAATAAATAAAAAATATTAATTCCCATTGATAATTTTCTTCTAAAATAGCGAGTGATAAAAAAAGGTCTTCAACCTAAAGATATTTTCCTTTGGAAACGGCGTCCAATTTTTATCTGAACATTTCACACGTCTACTATAGTGTATCATGAATTCAGAATGTGAAGATGCTTTGAATTTATTTTCGATATTCAGTTTGAGATGCAAATCTTCCCTGTGAGTCATCAGCCGAAATGAAATATTCAGATTATGTGAAAATTGGAGATAGCTGGGAACCTTTTATGAAAATATAAGTGCGGGAAACGAATCCTTGGTGTGGTTCAGCCATACATATGAAGGGTTTACTTTTATCAAGTATTGTTTCTCTTCGAGACTTCTTTCCAAAAGGAACCCTTTACCAGTGACATGCGCTTGTTAATGTTTGTTAAGACTGAGAAATTTGTAAATATAATGTACATATGGGTGACATTTGATTGTTGTGATACATGTGCGTCAAATAAATTGCTAGTTATGGATGCCAACACGTGCGTGTATAAGTTAATTAATATATATACTGTATACATACATACATATATATATATATATATATATATATATATATATATATATATATATATATATATATATATGAATATAAGAAGGCCCATAAGACACTATTCAAAACGTTGAAACCGTATATTTCGGGCAACGTTTTAAATAGTGTTTTATGGGCCTTCTTATATTCATATTACACTGTAGTATTACAGGAAAAGCCATTCATATATATATATATATATATATATATATATATATATATATATATATATATATATATATATATATATATATATATATATATATATATATATATATATATATATATATATATATATATATATATATATATATATATATATATATATATATATATATATATATATATATATATATATATATATATATATATATATATATATATATATATATATATATATATATATATATATATATATATATATATATATATATATATATATATATATATATATATATATATATATATATATATATATATATATATATATATATATATATATATATATATATATATATATATATATATATATATATATATATATATAATATATATATATATATATATATATATATATATATATATATATATATATATATATATATATATATATATATATATATATATATATATATATATATATATATATATATATATATATATATATATATATATATATATATATATATATATATATATATATATATATATATATGTGTATGTATATATATATATATATATATATATATATATATATATATATATATATATATATATATATATATATATATATATATATATATATATATATATATATATTGTCACGAAGTGATCAAGCACCTGGTTATTACACAAATAATAATACCAAAAGTTACCTCACATCAACCAGATGCTTGAAACTTCATAACAGAGAGTTACTGAATCTCTAAAGGTATAATGATCCCATAAACTTACTCATCACTTGAGAAAATCAATATAACTTTATCAAGTTATGGATGAGGTAACAATTATTAAGTTATATCCAGGCTAGTGGAATATGGGTTTCTTCAACCAGCACTGTAACTGTCTCTCTGATTCTATTTTACCTAGATAAGTCTCAGGTGAACAAACAGATACATCACTTACCTTGCGCACATTCATTAATGTCTCTAATTACTGGTGGTCAAAATGAAACGCTATGTTTTAAAAACTTTAAACAAACAGGTTTATTTCTAAGTTCAAAAGTTATATGTAAAGTTCACAATCTCAAAAGATTTACCACTAATTGACAACAGTGTAAGATTTAAGTATTTCTTAATCAAGTTTAATTCACAAAACTCTAATTTATTAAGAAAGCAATTTGGTTAGGTAAGAATCAAACTATTAACTATCACTCAAGTGCCAAGTATATACCTGACTAACCAACACAAAAAATCAACAAAATATTACTGACTGGAACCCATACAAACATTCTCCAAAATCTCAACAACAGGTGGGCACTAACAAAATGCTAAGAAATCACCAGCAAAACACAGTAATAATAAAATTATAATAATGTGATAGTACAGACATATAAGAATGCGATATGCAAAAATGGAAATATACCAACCACCAAAAATGTGCCTAAAGACTACATCAATATTTAGAAAACACTGTTAAGGCACTAAGACTTATTCAAAATAATAATTCTCTTTTACCAAGAATATCACTTTGTGTCTTACTATTACAAAACTCAGTAATCACCACATTACCTTTTGTAATTATTATACCATTATACCTCTCCACAACACTTGCACAAAACAATATTCCTGATCACCTTCTACAAAATTAACACACTCCTGGGGTGAGTTTAACAGAGCTTTTACAAACAGTGGCCCTTCAGTTATTTCCCTTATATGTAATGGGATTATTGAGAGAGAGAGAGAGAGAGAGAGAGAGAGAGAGAGAGAGAGAGAGAGAGAGAGAGAGAGAGAGAGAGGCTTCTCTTAGGGACCCCTCTAGCAGACTGACTGTCTTTGGGACAGCACTGCACTTACAACTCTCCAACAGGCCCTTCCAGAACACATGATACATAGAGTATGTATACATTCACACAAGTATACATACAAGTATACACATTTATGAATACACACACAGCTGAGTTTCGAGCGCCTAATCTCTTATCTACATGATGGACATTTCCTGTTCAGGGTTAAGCAGAAAAAGATATTTTAAACCAAATTCTTGGGAGACTTACAAAGCTGAGCAAACAATGGGAAGCGCTTTTAGACCCAAAATTGGCTGGTTGACAGCTCGTCAACTCCACTTATCTCACTGTTCCTCATCCTCTCTTTCTCAGATTACAAACAGAATAGGCACAGACACAGCTAATAACCATATGTTAAGCAGATATGATAAATGTATAATAGGCAACTGGAGACTAGCTGTCAACTCATCACGATAACGTAAGAGACTTCTTTTTCTTTAGTGCAAGTTACTAGACACCTGTGTCAATATGGGAGCAAGCTCTTACCCTCTCTCTCCGCAAACAGGATGTGGCGACACAATCCCACATATTAAACAAAGGAAAAAACATACCATAGTATTGTAAGCTTACATGATATATAACTTATCTGCAAGAAAAAGACATTTTAAAATCACATCTTCACAATAAACGACGAATCTGCAAGCAAAACATCAAAATTTTCACAGAGACATATAAACACTTATAAAATGGTTATATATATTATAACACCTTATAATAATATATACACACATACATTATACATATATATATATATATATATATATATATATATATATATATATATATATATATATATATATATATATATATATATATATATATATATATATATATTGGTTTGAACTTTTGAAGGTCAAAATATGCTATGGGGCTCGGCCGATAAATAAGGGCTCAGAGAAATATAATAGTTTGGGGACAGTAATCTGCTTTGCACTGTTTTCTTTGGTACAGAAAGAAAATACCATTTTCTATGAGATCAGCGTGCGACCTGGGTCAGGACATCGCCCCCCCCCCACCCCTGTCCAGAAGCAATAAAAGGTCAGGGCCAGGGCAGCCCTTTCTCACACGCGGTCGCTAGTTTAAGCCGAGAACAAGTCACAGTCTCTGCGGCCGTTGCCCCTGCCCTCCTCTTCCGCTCGCCGCCACGTGGATCCCATCGCCGCCCTTTGTGCCCGTGTTCCATTCCACGTGGCCTTAGAAGACTGCAAGGGGATTGCAAGTCTCCCAAACGCGAGCTGACATTAAACGGCGGCCTTTTCATCATCCCAAGGGCGCCCTTTTCCGCCCCAATCTACGATTGAAGAAATACCTTGGAGAGGAGGCTACCATTTGTCCACGCAACCCCACACGTGTTTCTCGGCAGAAGACGTCGTCATCCCTACGCCCCTACAAATGTGGTAATGTACCCAAAACGAGTTGCTAGTCACGATTACTTAGCCCTTTTGCATTTATTAATCTCTGGGCCTATAACTTTGTGTTCCCTGATATTCCTTGGTTCAAGCCAGGCCCACGTGTTCACAGCTTCTTTCCTCTGAGTCACAAGTAACGCCTCGGGGAGTCCTTGGCGCCTTCAGTGCACCCCGAGTAATTCAATCCCCAAATTCCAGCATTAGATGTGTAACGTGGGTCCAAATATCGTTTCAGAAAGACGCCTGTAGCAGAATTATCCTTGGTCCGTGTTCCTGGCATTCCCAAGCTCCCCCTTCGGGAGGACTTCTACGGCAGTAATTTACCGTATTTTCAGTTAATTTTCCTTTTGACCTTGTGTGCTATCAAATATAACTATTTTTATATCCACGTGTTTCACGCACTTCCCCTAGTGAAGAGCCCTCCGCTCCGTGTACTTCTTTTTTTGTTTGTGTTTTATATGTCCTGGGTATCTTACAAGGCCATTTTCGAGTAAAGTAATAATTGTGGAGTCATAAGATCCACCTGCACCAGGAAACATATAAAAATGGCGACCTGACCAGTGATTCTCGTAATGATTGCATCCCCCTCTTCCCCTTTGTTGTTTGTGTTGCAATTTGTGAAATCAGCAATTAGCTCAGCTAAGCTGGATACGAGACAGATTACGAACCTTTGAAAAGCCAGCGCAACAGGCCAAGGAAATTCTGCGTAAGTAAACTGTGTTTATTTAGCGTAGGACGCTTTAGAAAACGTGACTAGTCCTAGGAATTTTTTTTTTTTATAGTAGGGCGCATGTCCGAGGAAAACGAGAGAGAGAATCGCCGAAAACTTAGCTTTGGAAGCCTTTGCACGCGGCTTGCATGCCATTCAATTAGGTTATACAGGTGATAAATCATTAAAGGAATAGTGCGCATATTCCTCCTGTAGAAACGAGTGATTTCGAAACCGAATCATTAGATATAGGCGCGAGACCTCGACGTCAACCACGTGTTCGAAAGTCAGATTAGCATTGCTGACGCATTTTTACCCTCTCTCTCTCTCTCGTTTTAGAAATAGGAGCGAAAGCGTATATTATACGCCCAGGACGAAAAGGGTCAACAACCGTTGTGTTCTCAGTTCGGGAAGTCCCCGGGTGTTTACGTCGTTCATTCATTTGGCAGACGGCAGACGGCCTTGACCGTCCATTCCGTGGCCCAGTTAGGAAAACATTTGTTTGTTTGATTTGCTTCGCTCTACCAAATTGTTTTGCATTATTGGGGGTCTGACATTATATGTTCTGTATTGTTCTTTTTTTTTGTGTGTTTGTTTTGTGCTGTTACTACGGCTGCGTGTGTTGCCTATCTGTTGTGATTGTGGGATGGCCCCCCCACCTAATTGCCCTTGAGAATAACACTTCTCCCATAAGTCATTAAAACTAGCGCCCTCGCTGATCAGACGTCGTCTGTGCGGAAATTCCCGGGCGCCTATATATTCTATTCTTGTCCCCAATAAATCCGTGTCGTCGGTCCGTTGGTGAGACCAATTCATTTTCCATTCAGTCCCCAAATGAGCCCGTTTCGTCGGTAATTCGGGAGACCTAAATATATATCCCAATCTAGTCCCCAAGTAAGCCCGTTTGTCGTTACATTGGGAGACCAATCATTGCTAATTCATCGTCCCCAATCAGCCCGCTTCGTCGGTAAATCGGGAGACCAATCATTGCTAATTCATCGTCCCCAATCAGCCCGCTTCGTCGTCGGTAAAATCGGGAGACCAATCTTGCTAATTCATCGTCCCCAATCAGCCCGCTTCGTCGGTAAATCGGGAGACCAATCATTGCTAATTCATCGTCCCCAATCAGCCCGCTTCGTCGGTAAATCGGAGACCAATCATTGCTAATTCATCGTCCCCAATCAGCCCGCTTCGTCGGTAAATCGGGAGACCAATCATTGCTAATTCATCGTCCCCAATCAGCCCGCTTCGTCGGTAAATCGGGAGACCAATCATTGCTAATTCATCGTCCCCAATCAGCCCGCTTCGTCGGTAAATCGGGAGACCAATCATTGCTAATTCATCGTCCCCAATCAGCCCGCTTCGTCGGTAAATCGGGAGACCAATCATTGCTAATTCATCGTCCCCAATCAGCCCGCTTCGTCGGTAAATCGGGAGACCAATCATTGCTAATTCATCGTCCCCAATCAGCCCGCTTCGTCGGTAAATCGGGAGACCAATCATTGCTAATTCATCGTCCCCAATCAGCCCGCTTCGTCGGTAAATCGGGAGACCAATCATTGCTAATTCATCGTCCCCAATCAGCCCGCTTCGTCGGTAAATCGGGAGACCAATCATTGCTAATTCATCGTCCCCAATCAGCCCGCTTCGTCGGTAAATCGGGAGACCAATCATTGCTAATTCATCGTCCCCAATCAGCCCGTTTCGTCGGTAAATCGGGAGACCAATCATTGCTAATTCATCGTCCCCAATCAGCCCGCTTCGTCGGTAAATCGGGAGACCAATCATTGCTAATTCATCGTCCCCAATCAGCCCGCTCCGTCGGTAAATCGGGAGACCAATCATTGCTAATTCATCGTCCCCAATCAGCCCGCTTCGTCGGTAAATCGGGAGACCAATCATACGTCCTTTGAAAAAGGGTCCAAGATTCCCACAGCTCTGGGAAATTAATTCTGTGTGTTACTAGCGTCCTCTCCCGCCTGCAAAATGTCGACACGGTCTCAGCAGAGCGAGGATTTCAAGTTCTTCATGTCCTCAGGGAAGGAACTCGGCCTTTCCGGGAGAGAACTAAGAGACTGGGTACAGGAGAGGATGGACGCCATACAGGCAGAAAGACAGGCTCAGGAGAGACAAGAACGAAGCAGAAAGACAGGCTCAGGAGACGGGAAGAGCAGAGAGACAGGAACGAGAAGCAGAAAGACAGGCTCAGGAGAAATGGGAAGCAGCAGAGAGACAGGCCCAGGAGAGACGAGAAGAAGCCGAGAGGGAAGAAAGGGACAAGCAGCGTGCCCATGAACTCGGCAATGCTGCAACAGAGGCTGCCTCCAGGAGAGGGAATGAGTGCCTTCAGCGAGATCGCCTGCATGAGAACGTGTGGACAGAAAGACGAGGTGTGGCCCGAGAGACAGTGAAGGCCTCGAGTGCCGCCGAAGCAAGTTCCTTGGAGGAAGGCCCTGATTGCCCAAGGGCAGGGGAAACGCCAGACTATCGCCAAGGCTACGAGATAACCCCTGAACGCTGCAGGCGCTGGGAAGTGAAGGAGGCCAATCAAACCTGGGCAGACTGGGCCTCCAGTCCGAGCGTGCCCGTGCCAAATGGTTCGAGATGGGGACGACCCTCAACGAGGCTGACAGATAGAGGCCGGCCCTCGCCGCCGCCGAGAAGGAGCCCCCACCTTAGCTGATTGCTGCCGAATAGCGGATCTATGGGACACCCATCACCCCCAGGAGAGCTGCCAGGCCTGCCCCTTCTGGTGCTGGCCGAATGGGCAATCCCAGGTGTTGGTGCGGGTTCTGTAAAAGATCGGGCATGAAGAGCCTGCCCAGTAAACCACCAGGGCCTCCTGGACCCCTGAGTGCAGGAAACTCTGCCCTGGTGTTAGGCAAGTGGCCAGGAAGGCCCTCTTGCCATGGGCAAAATGCCCGAGAGGCCCTCGAACGCTGGAGTCCAGGAAAGCTGGGGGAGGTAAGAGGCCAGGTCAAACCTGAGACTCTGGCGCGCAAGTCCCTCATAAGGAGGGACAGAGTTCCCAAATGGCTCGATTGGGCAAGCTCGTCACCACTGGGCATAAACGAGTTCAAGATGATCAGAACAACTGAGTGTCACCCGACCCCACAGAGCCAGGACCCTTCGTCTCGCCAGCCAATCAAACACATTCCAGGCAGACTGACGTCCTCCTCAAGTCAAGATGCCGTCCCAAATGGCCACGCCATTGGGGGTTCCCCATTCGATGCCATCAACAAATCATCCAAATAGAGAACTTCCTGCCCGGCACGGCATCGGCCAGGCCCTCGGGACGCACATCGCCGAGAAGGAGCCCCCACCTTAGCTGATTGCGCATTAAAAATACATCGCAAATAGCGGATCTATCGTGGGACACCCATCACCCCAGGAGAATTTTTATTATAAAAGGAAAAATAAATATTTAGTATTAAAAATAAATACGCCACCCGCCTGTTTGACCCAGTCTTATTTTAAATAGGTGCCGGGTTCTGTAGAAAAAGATAAACTTTTTAAAGGCATGCAATCACATATTAGCAAGGTTTAAGAGCTGAATGGCCAGTAAACCACTGCCCAGTCTTGTTCTTTTGAGCCTAAATTTCATAAATTAATTCAGCAATTTAAAGAAAGAAAAACCAACATCCATTAAAAATTTTATTTTATTTATTTATATACCTCTCTCAAAAACCGGACAGCCCTAATAAGTCGCCTATGAGCGATTCCTCCGCGGGGTTCTTTGAAAATTTCAGCCAAACTTTTTTGCATGGGAGGTTGCAAGGTTTATGGCCACTCTTCCTCATGGGCAAAATGCCCTAGAAATAATAAGGCAGGAACTCCCGCCGTCGCCCTGGCAGTAACAGAATCCCGAGTCCTCAAAGCGAGGCCCTAAGCCTGGGTCCCATCCTCGACAGACTGGGTCCCATCTATTGTCAATTAAATGTTCAGGTCCCTCCTCAAATGCAATGGCTGGGTAAATACTCAGTACAACCAGGCCACGCCAGGTCAAGGCATTTGACGACTCTGGCGCGCAAATTTCCCTCATAAGGAGGGACAAAGTTCCCTATGGAGCTATAATTAGAGTTGATGAAATAAAAGCTCGTCACCATTGAGGGCATTAACAATTTTAAAAATGATCCCTCCCTACGGTCCAACTGAGGGTCACCCGACCCCACAGAGCCAGGACCCTCGTCTCGCCGAAGCGAAACACATTCCAGGAGACTATGACGTCATCTGGGCCGATACAATGTGTCCTGGGCCAAGACTTGAGCGTCCCCTTTTTCCAGCCACCACCATTCCGGGGTCCCCATTCCCAATAAATCATCCAAATCACGAGTCCAGTGTCCCCCCCACATTTAAATCATCCAAACTTTTTCATCCGTACTCCCAGTGCCAGTGCCAGTGCAAAGGCCTCAGCCAGATCTCCCTTCAGGAGAATCTCGGCCTTCAGCTCCTCTGCCAGTGCCCCTTCGGCGCACTGAGCAGTGCCAGTCTCCGTCCGTCCAGACAGACGAGACCACCACCACATCGCCACCAGCGCCAGTGCCAATGTCAGTGCCTGAGCTGGTCACCCCTGCAAGCAAGTCGACCCCGCCCCCTCCGGCCGTCTCTCTCTCGCCGCCCGCCGCAGATTCTTCCGCGAGTCATGATTCTGCCCGCCTTCCTGGGCCGATGAACTCTGCGATCTGCGCCGGTTAATGTCCGAGATGGCGAACAAAATTCCTGGGTCAGTTGTCGCAGCAGCTGACCCAGATGGCACCCCTTGCCGCCCTTTGGCCTCGGGCCCTCCGATTCCCCGGCCAAGGACAACGGTCCAAGGAGGAGAGGTTCGCGGCGGAGTTACCACGGGTGTGGGCGATCGCAGGTAGTCCACAAGGAGCCCCGAGCTCTTCTGGCCCCTGTGCAAACCTGGCATAGGGCCCCCTTCTTCATCTTTGAACGTCTTGGCACCTTTCATCCAGGAGAGGATGTCAAGGCCTTCCGCTATCTTCTTCCTTTCCTTTGGAATTTCTATCCCTCATCCTTCTCTATCGATCTTTCCTTCACACTTTCCCTTACTTACCACCGCAAGCGGCAGTTAATATATGGGATATCATCCCCTTTTAAAATGCATAAATCATTTTATTTTGAAGCAGTAAGAGAGACAGAGTGGGAAGTGGCACGCCCTTACGCCCGTCCTTTGGCACAAGGCAGGCGTGTCAACTCTTCCTGAAGGGGTCGCGCCCTTTGGGTTTCTTTCCCCGCCCTTGGGCTGAGAGTTAGCTCTGACCGTCGTCTGTTGGCGACGGAAGTTAGATAAAGAAGTAAATCATAAATACCTCACTCTGTTATCCTTTATTTTCTACGTATATTATTTACTTTTGCATTTAATCTTTTTTTTTTTTTTAACGAATCTTGAGTCACAAGACTCCTGCCCTTACGAATTTTAACGTTGCCTTTTTAATCACCGCGGTGCGGCCCGCCCTTTAGTATGAAGTAATATCCTTCGTTGTTGTTCTGTGTAGTTTCCTTTTTTTTTTTATTTACATTTTTTTTTTTTTGTTGAGTTATCCCTGTGGAGAATGTTAGCCTTGTCCATTTTCCCCTTCATTTGTTTATCCTCCCATTCATAAGTCGAGTAGTCTATTTATAGCTTACACCCGAGTTGTAAGCTGCAGACGTAAAAATTTAGCGTCATTTAAGTTGGCGAGTTAAAACCCGCGAATAATCTCTTTGCCTCACAGCTGTCAAGTTCTTGTCCCTTCAGATTAGCGTTCGTGGGAAATATTAGTTATGCTCGTCGAGCTTGTGAACAATTGGAGGTCGATTGAAAAGAAGAATTGAATTCTATTATTACAATTTTGGTAAAGGGGATATTATTTAATACCTACAGTGTATTGTCACGAATGCCGCCTCTTCAAGGCACAACTAATAGCATGCCTGTAATTCCAGGATAGCATTAAGGAATCAGTGGGTTTACATTTGTTTCCTTTTAAATTCTGCCTTGTATGTTTTATTTTGTTGTTGTTATTTTGAAATTTTGAAGTGTTCTTTGTTTATTTTCTTTTGAGCGCCTTATTACCCCAGTAAAGTAAATCGAATAAAGAATGGGTAGAAACAGTACTTAGGAAGTATTTGAGCAATAATTAATTTGCAAACAAGTTTACCCTTTTATTGTATATTCTAAATTGCACTCTGCTCCTAAAGTAAACCTTCAGTTTGTTATTGATTAGTGTGGCATCAGAGTTTTACAAATAAAGTAAAGTAAAGGTTGTAGCAAAGTAAAAGATAGAATAAAGTCGAACGTTTTCTTCGCTCATTTTTGCTTTTGTCAATATTCGCACCCGTTTATAGGTGTGAATATTATCTTGCCAGGAGCTGTAAAGAGTAGCGCCAAAATACGCTAGGAAACTCTTCTCCTTTCCTGCTTTGGGTTGGTTTGAACCTTTGAAGGTCGGGGAAATAGGGGCTCAGAAAATATAATAGTTTGGGGACAGTAATCTGGCTTTGCACTGTTTTCTTTGGTACAGAAAAGAAAATCGTTTTCTATGATATCCAGGTGCGACCTGGGTCAGGACATCGCCCCCCTACCCCTGTCCAGAAGCAATAAAAGGTCAGGGCCAGGACAGCTCTCTCTCACACGCGGTCGCTAGTTTAAGCCGAGAACAAGTCACGTCTCGGCGGGCCGTTGCCCCTGCCCTCCTCTCCGCTCGCCGCCCACGTGGATCCCATCGCCGCCCTGTGTGCCCGTGTTCCATTCCACGTGGCCTTAGAAGACTGCAAGGGGATTGCAAGTCTTCCAAACGCGAGCTGACATTAAACGGCGGCCTTTTCATCATCCCAAGGGCGCATCTTTTCCGTCCCCAATCTACGATTTGAAGAAGTACCTTGGAGAGGGAGGCTACCATTTGTCCACGCTCCCACACGTGTTTCTCGGCAGAAGACGTCGTCATCCCTACGCCCCTACAAATGTGGTAATGTACCCAAAACGAGTTGCTAGTCACGATTACTTAGCCCTTTTGCATTTATTAATCTCTGGGCCTATAACTTTGTGTTCCCTGATATTCCTTGGTTCAAGCCAGGCCCACGTGTTCACAGCTTCTTTCCTCTGAGTCACAAGTAACGCCTCGGGAGTCCTTGGCGCCTTCAGTGCACCCCGAGTAATTCAATCCCCAAATTCCAGCATTAGATGTGTAACGTGGGTCCAAATATCGTTTCAGAAAGACGCCTGTAGCAGAATTATCCTTGGTCCGTGTTCCTGGCATTCCCAAGCTCCCCCTTCGGGAGGACTTCTACGGCAGTAATTTACCGTATTTTCAGTTAATTTTCCTTTTGACCTTGTGTGCTATCAAATATAACTATTTTTATATCCACGTGTTTCACGCACTTCCCTAGTGAAGAGCCCTCCGCTCCGTGTACTTCTTTTTTTTTTGTTTGTGTCTTTTTATATGTCCTGGGTATCTTACAAGGCCATTTTCGAGTAAAGTAATAATTGTGGAGTCAATTACCAAATTTTATTTCCATAGAAATGTCAGTCAAATTTTATTTCCATAGAAATGTTTTTTTTTCATCACTAAAACAAACTAACGATTCTTGACAATAATCGATTGAACTGTTTCTTCTTGACTAGACTAGGCCGAGACAAAATTAACTTGGTACTGGTTAAGTTAACATTGTTCTCGGAAATTCTTATCATTTAACCTTTTCTCCCATGAGAAAAGATTGAGAGATAGGATTTTATTCTTGATTGATGACTTCGATTATTCTATCTCTCGTAATAAACGCACTATCAATTACAAGAATGTGATCACTTTCATGCATCAGGAATGTGTTCCTGGACCCTTACTGTTTTTGTTACAAACGCACGATATATGGTTTGCCCTGGAAAGCAAACTTGTCGCTTATGCAGCTGATTCAGCTCTATTTGCATCGATTCCATCTCCTGAGTAAAGCGACCTTTGGTTGCTGAAAGTCTCATTAGAGATTTAGCTAAAATTACTTCATGGCGCATATTATGAGGGGTGAAGTTTAGCCATAATAAAAATTTCCAAAAATCTAGTTGTTAGTATGTCAGGACATTGGATATCAACTAGATCTTTTCATTGACAGCGTCTCTTTAGTCATATACAGTTCATTTAAAATCTAGTCGTCATTATATTTCAAATTCCTCGGTTTATAACTCCTTCATTTACTCAAACACTCTGTACACTGAGAGTCTTTTAGTGCATTGTTATGTTCTTGTGTCCTTTTTCATTTCAAACATTTTCCTCTGTTTTGTGTTCTGCAGCTGACTTCCATTTTAGCCTGAAAAAAAAAAAACATGAGTTCCTTTAAATTTCTTTTTCCAGAATTCTGCATGAATCTCTGGCAACGTCATGGAGTGAGCTCATTGTGTATGCTGTGTATTTCACAATTCCGATCCTCGTTTTTATTTAGGTCTTAACAGACTATACCCTAAACATATTTCTAGCAGCTTTGCGAAGTTTAGTACAAATAAAATTAGAATGATCTTCCTAATCATCAAGTTTTCTACCTATCTATATCATTGGTTTGACTTTGTTTTTCTCGTATAGTATATTCTTTAATTTTTTTTCCTTTTCCCCACTGTGCTGCTGTCCCTATAATGCTCTTTGGCCTATGGCAGTCTGATTTTCCCGCTTTGTCACGGCGGATATATATAGTATATCTTGGCTTGGAAGAGGAATTCGTAGGTCACAACATTAAACGAGAGAAGTAATCAAAGCCGAAAACAAGACCTAGTGGCTACGAAACGATGACAATGAGCAAAATAATTGTTTTTCATGCCTGGCAAAATCAGGAATAGAAAATATAAAACACGCAAAAAATAAATAAAAAGAGGGGTTTAGAATTATGATAAATGAAATCAGAAAAAAACGCAGAAAATACAGTGATCCTGTCAAGAGATAGACGAAAAATCTGGTTACAACTAATACAAAATTATAATAGGCAAAGTATGGCACTCTTACTATATTGATTCCCTCAGTAAAGAAGGTTTTGCCTATAGATCTTGAAAAATAGCAACAATTATAATTTAATCATTCTGATTTCTCCAATTACATTAGAATCAAGTGTTATTTTTCCTATTCAAGAGAAGGTATGGAAAAAATATACCAGTCATGTACCTATATTGAGGGTTCTTTCGAAAAGATAAAAGGAAGAAAAAACCAATGGGGAGAGGACAGATACTTGTAAAAGGATGATGGTTTGTGCGGATCTTGGAGATATGGAATGTTGGAAAGACTATCTTCATTCTTCCTTGACATTTCCTCTCTCTCTCTCTCTCTCTCTCTCTCTCTCTCTCTCTCTCTCTCTCTCTCTCTCTCTCTCTCTCCTCTTCTAGTAGATATATCCAAAAGAAGGTCTTGATAAAAACTGGCAAGTCAACTTTCCGGAAATTGAAATGGAACATTCACCCCTCTTCCTCCTCATTTTCCTTTTTGGCTTCTCCTTTGTCTTTCGCTTCGTTTCCTCCTCTTTCATTATTTTCTCCTCGCTCTTCTCTTGCCTCCTGATTAAAGCCCAGTGACTGAAATGCGACAGGGATCGTTTGTGTCAAAGCCTTTTAAATACTTGACGTTGCCCGGACAGCTAATTAGATGTTTGCATTTTTCCTTCTCTTCCTTTGGTTGTTGTACGAGTTGCTTTCTGGTTACTGCCTTTATTGTGCCTCTCTCTCTCTCTCTCTCTCTCTCTCTCTCTCTCTCTCTCTCTCTCTCTCTCTCTCTCTCTCTCTCTCCAGGAATCACTAGTTGAACTATAATGTTGGAGGAGCTTAAATATATAGGATGCAAACTAGTTACAGAAACCAAATCTAAAATGAAAAAGATTTGTTTGACAGAGGAATTAAAAACAGGAAGTAAAAAATACGTAGATTAAGGAAGAAAAAATTATATGGGGTGACGTTTCAGACTGGTGAAAAAGTCATATTGAAAATAGAAACGATAAAGGTAAACAAATAGAATTTACAGACTAGAAAATAACGGAAGGCAGGATGAAAACAAAAAGAGAGAGAGAGACAAGAACAGAGAAAAACAGAGGCAGGAAATTTCGACAACACAAGGACAGATAGGCCAGAAGAAAAAGAGTATTTATCTCGCACAAGAAGCAGCCAGTTCAAAGATAATTAAAAAGTCAGTACAGTAAACCTCTTATTTTCCATCCTTATACTGAAGGAACAAAAGAAAAGTGGCTTTTCATTCTCCTGCCGAGAAAAAAAGTTTACGCTGCAAATTCTTTGAGACAGATCAAAGGAGGTGTGGAAGCAATTGCTTGTCGCACAGCAAGCGGAACTTTGACACCGATGCTGTCAAAGGATTAGAAGTTTAAAACATTATTGGGATTCGGACCGTTGCCGCTTGACAAGACCAGCTCAGGTCGTTTATTTATTCTCCATACCTCTTTTTGTATTGCCCTTCTGCCTGTGTGCACTTTGGATGGAATGCTGAAATTAAGGAAGTTATTTCATTTTACAAGTTAAGCGTTACTTCTCCCTTTACAAAATTTGATTTCTTCTACTCTACCTCGATTTGTTGTTTTCTCTTCTCCTTTAAATTGCCTTCTCTGGTTAATCGTTCCCAAAAGAAAGCCGAAATTAACCGTCTAAAATCAACTTCGATCTCTGCTCCTTGTTATTTTCCTCTGATTCCTCCACCATGTTCCTCTTCCATTATAGGTAGAAACAGTAACTGGAACGCGACAGAGATTTCGCCTAAAATTTGTTTTCCTTAACTTGGCATTTCCCGGACATTTGCTTTATAAAGAGTACTGTCTCTTTTCGTTCTCTTTGCCTTGCTGATAGGTGAAAGCTTCGCTGTTCAATGTCATGTCGTCGTTTGATCCTAAGGCTAATGAGACGCTCAGCAGCAAAGTAAAGCAAAGAGACAATTTTAAAAAATTATGAAAAACATATTCAAGGTTTGTCAACTTTGAACAATAATAATTTTGTTTAGTTTACACGCTAGAAAGATTTTTTAAAAATAAAAGCTTATCAAAAGGGGCCTGGCATACACTCAACCACATTTCTGTGGCGCACAGGGTAAAAATATCTTGTGGAACTCAAAAAAGTGATCCACAATATTCCAAACTTTGAAACCTATTACTTTCTTAGTATCTAAGTTAGAACGTTAAATTCTATTACAAATGAACGCTTTTCAAGTGACATTTAACATGCAATACACAGAAACAGATTTCAAAATAAGAAAAAAATCTATGGAAGTTAAAAATTGTTGCGACAATAAAGCATAAAAAATTCTGCAAAATTTGACCAGAGTATTATTGGCTAATTTTGATGCTGGACAGATGGTATTTATTTCTTTTTAATTAAACTGCATTTGAAAGTGGTTTTCGTGGTCTAAATCACCTTGGGTATGATGAAAAAAATTTTTTTTTTACAGTTATATTTTGGGACGCTTATCAGAGATTTTGTAACCTTTGAAGAGTAAAAAATTTTCTTTGCATGCCTTATTTGGAAGTGTAGAAACCTTCCTCATCAGCTTCGTATTAAATGATTTATGAATGCATCGGTAGACACATTTCTTGTAATTATAGGTTCAATCGAAAAAACGCAAACACAGACGACCTACATTCCTTTTAAACCTAAACTATAATAATACTAACAGAATATCTTCCCAGACAATTCTTTTAATCCATTTTCCTTGCATTTTATACATATAATGTCAAGCTCTTGATCACCAAACTAAAATCCATCTTGCTGTCAAAGAGATTTACAATATAGACTACAAAAAGAACATTTAAAAAATTCTAGTGGCAGATTAAGTTCTTAGGCAATAGTTATGTGAATTTCTAAATTTGCTCATCAAATATAATTCGCTAGAAAATAACTGTAATAAGTATGCACTTCATTTGAATTAAATAATGATTTTCCTTGCGATGACAAATAGACCGGATAATTAATGGGAACAAATAAAATGTAAATGGTTAAAGGAGTCAAATGAAGTGTGAAAGGTTACTGTACAACTGATTGCTTTGTCGCCATAATTTTAGCAAGGCAATTAAACGTCAGAGTCAATGATACTAAAATGATTGTCAATACTATATGAAGTATTTCAAAACGGGATATCTCTAGTATAGCATTTGCCAGTCTGGTATCATGATTCTTTTTGCCTTCAGAGCCCTGTCTGTCACTATAAGGGGTAGTCAGAATCCAGAAAGCTTGTTTATTGAAGATAAAGGAGTTCTCATAGAGTTTACCCCTTCTTACTGTTTTCCTATCTAAATAAACCCATAGTTTATTTAGTTTTGTTTTTGTTTTTAAGTAAGCTAGAATATCTAAATAAAGCCATTCAGTTTGATACTTGTTTTTAAGTAAGCTAGAATATCCTCACTACGTTACTCTGTTGATGATATTTTACAAAAAGATTTTATTCATTTTCTTACGCTGATGCAGACAAGATGTTAAGTTCAAAATGCCTTCAGTCCCGGATGTTTTATGTTTTATCTGTTTCCACTAGACACAAATATGCCACGGAACGGCATCCAGAAAACATACATATGATTTGCAGGTATTTAAGACTAACATTCTTGTGAAATCTATACTGTTTATATATATATATATATATATATATATATATATATATATATATATATATATATATATATATATATATATATATATATATATATGTGTATGTATATATATATATATATATATATGTGTGTGTGTGTGCATATATATATATATATATATATATATATATATATATATATATATATATATATATATACCATGTGTGTGTGTGTGTGTGTGTACACGCACAACACGGTTATCTGTACGAGTATATATGCATTAACATTTAGGATACAAATTTCCTAAGAAATTTTAGTCCATATTTAATACTTGATTAACCCCTAAATAGATGAGACTCTCTGGGTCTTCCTTCTCTCCTCGCCTCCAGTACTTCTGAATTAGACATTCTTTCTATTTGACAATATAATAAACATGATAACAATAGTCCTTTTGCAAATTTACTTGTGATTATACCTGTAGTAGTCTATTATAAATTTCATTATGTATAGCACTATCATTAGTGAAAACATAATCATGTTGCTATGCATATATACAGGATATTTTAAAAATTACTCTCTTGGAGGTTTATTTGTAATAAGTTAAATCTCATTAATGGTTTAAGTGCGGGTGTTGAAGGCGACTGGGACAAATAATGCAGACTTCTAAAAGAACTATTTGAATAGCATTTGTGGCTTAAGAATTTATGACAAGTTTAACATAGTAAAAGGAAGGACTGGAGTATTTTGAGACGGTTCAGTCATGTGGAAAGAATGGAGGATAATGAGCTGGTGAAAAGTGTGAATAACTCTGAAATGTTTGAGAGTAGGAGAGAACGACCAAGGGGCTGGCTAGATTGGACAGCAGGGGTCTTGGTATCTAGAAGTAATGAAAATATGTGTAGGGAGTTTCGACTTGTTGCTGAAGAGTATTCTGAATAGGTAAATGGCACAGTGTGTGTCGGGGTGTTCGACGCACTGATCATGAGCATGCTGAGTTGGTGAATGAGGATGTTAATTTTGTGGAAGTTTAGCTGCCAAGAAGTTCACCCAGGATTCGGTAACCTTATATATAAAAGTGAATGTTTGTATGTGTGCATGTTTGCATGTTTGTAGCTTTGTGAGCTATAGAAATCCAAATCACTCGACCGATCTAGACAAAATTTGGCACGTGGCCATCATTTCACCAACTTTCATAATCGTGAATGTTTCAAATCCGTACCCCCTTCCCCTTCCCCAACTCCTTTGTAACTTATGCGGTAACGGCTTGACTGATCTAGACAAAATTTGGCACGTAGCCATCATTTGTTATTCAAATGTTCCTGGAAGATTTTTAAAGGCGTCCAACAACCTTCAAACAGATGAAACGTTACACACAAAGAAAACAGATAAAGCAAATGCTCTTGCGTTAATAAATAAAGATGACTGTGTAAATAAAATGTTAGTTTTGTTAAGTGACCAAGAAACGTATTCATTTCTGAACCATAATCCTCTAGAGAAAGTTAATAGTAGTTTCAATGAAAAACTTAAAACATCGTTCAGGGGAAAAGATTATTTAATTAAGAAATTTTGTACTGCATGCGCATCGTTGCCCTATCTTTATGGACTTATTAAAACTCAAAAACAAAACAACCCTGCGCGACCTATTATTAGTTCTGTTGGGTCTTCTTCAGTGAATTGTCACCTCTTTTGGGAAAAATTTCAGGGGTTTCAGTAAAAAATTATGTGGCTTGTGTAAACCGTCTCAAAAGCTATAACATTAATTACGAATTTAAAATGATTAGCTTTGATGTAATTTCGCTGTTCACTAAAGTTCCAGTTGACGACCTGATAACATTTTTAGTCGAAGAGTTGGGTAACTGAGTTTTCTCTGCTAATTGACACCGTCTTAGAGTTACCAAAACTGTGTATTAAGGAATGTAAATTTCCTTTCAACGGAAATTTCTATGAACAGAAGTTTGGTGAGGCGATGGGTAACCCTTTGTCGCCACTTTTAAGCAACATTTAGATGGAGTTTTTCGAAATGAAACGTTTATCAAATATTTTACCGGCGAATGTTCTTTGCTTTGGGTATGCCGTTGACATATTTTGTGTATGGCCGTTGTGTGAGGATGTGAACCAGTTTTTAATTAGTTAAAATGCTCTAGTTCCCTCTATGAAATTCACACTTGAGGAAGAGAAAGATTCCATTTTACCCTTTTTAGATGTAAATGTGCATAGACACGGTAACAGATTAAAATTTTCAGATTTTTGGAAACTACAAAAGTATGCCGTTACATTCACTTTTGCTCCAATCATCATTTGAAAGTTAAACTCTTGGTATTTTCTGTAATGTTTTTAAGAGCATTAAGAATTTGTTGTCCAGAATTTTTAGGATACGAGATTATAAAGTTTTATGATATTGCTTTCAAATTGAAGTACCCGACATTTTCAATTGATGTTGCTGTAAAAATGCCAAGAAAACATTTTATGCACATTACCATTACAAAATTTTGATCGTTCTGATTTGCTTGTTTTGCCGTTTGACTACAGTTTTGTTTCTTTGCAAAAATGCTTAAAGTTTTTAATGTTCATGTTGTTTTAAGTAACACTCAGTCTGTGAGAACAATTTTGATAAAGATCTCTCCACATTTACAAACAGGTTGCATATACGAAATTTCATGTAGAGACTGTAATGACACTATATTGGTCAAAGTGGTAAGCTGTTGGCGTCAGGATTAAGTCAACATAAATATTGTGTACATGTAGGAAATACATCGAGTGCCAAGACTCTTTCTACATATGAACAATTTTGATAATGCAGTTAAGCGGGAAAATTTAAAGATATTTTATTTGTTAGAGATGTTATTAAAAAAGGCATTATATAATCTAGCATAATAAAACATAAGTCAAGTAGTATGTTTAATATTAGCAATGGACAACATAAGCTAGATAACTGGCTTACGAAATTTATTGTTGACAACTTAGTAACTGTGTAATAGATTGCTTAGCAGTTTCATTTTCCTTAGTAGTAATTATCGTTTAAGTGCAATTCTTGCCTGCGGGCCATTTGCTTTTTGGTTAGGCTGTTTGGTTGTTTCATATTTTACTTTTTTTGCGTTTTTATGTTTACCGTTGAAATTTCGAAACTGTTTTTCATTCTTATATTGTACCCTGATAAGGTGTATAAAAAATACATTGAAAAGCGCTATATACTGTATATATATATATATATATATATATATATATATATATATATATATATATATATATATATATATATATATATATATATATATATATATATATATATATATATATATATATATATATATATATATATATATATATATATATATATATATATATAGATAGATAGATAGTGTGTGTACACGTATAAAATGTTTATTTCAAAAGGTATTTATATTTGCAAGTGCACCTCATTTGAAAAGGTTATTGGCAAAACATGAATACTAGGGGTTGAGGGCCTGGATTTTGAGTATTCTGTTTATACACTGCAGCTAGTCTTCATTGATGAGCACTGTTACTGCTCGGACGTAGATTATATTTGGTCGTCCAACAGTGCTCAAGGCGGACGTTGTTTGTACAGTGAACTTGTGACAAAACAAAATTGAAATGTAACCCAAAACTGGAATGAATCCTGTTACTACTTTATTGGGGCGCTTCTCTCTCTCTCTCTCTCTCTCTCTCTCTCTCTCTCTCTCTCTCTCTCTCTCTCTCTCTCTCTCTCTCTCTTTCCTAAACTCTTACCCGCCTTCCGACTACAAGTTTAGGAACTTTTCAATATCAACAGCTATTTAAAAAATCCAGCGGTATTGATTTAAACTTCTCACATCTTGCATGAATTATTAACTCTTTGATTTAAAAGCTAAACGTTCCTGAGAGTAGGCAAGTTTTTGGTCAGTACAAATAGTGGTACGAAAGAGGAAATCACTGAAGATCATTTCCTCAGCTTTTGCACTCAACAAAGCTGGAAAGACATTGCTAGTCTGTATAACTTCTCGAGCCTTCCCACAATCCTCGGCACGATTTATGCTCAGTTTTGTGAATTACTAAAATTTTTCTATCCTAATATATTTTTTCTATATCATTTTTACTATAATTTTAGTTATTAAGTCCGACCATGAGTCCCTCAGTCTCTGTTTTTAATGGTTCTTACCTTTGATATTAATCTCTTTTCCGCTCACTGCGTAATTTTATCCTCTTGTTTCTGTTACCCGTTTTTTTTCATCCTTCCTCGTTTAATCCTCCATTAGTCGACCATTCCTCTCCCATGAATAATAGAGCTAATTCCGTTCAGGGCAGGAAAGTCAGAAGTGCAACATTAGTCTCTGGGCCAAACAGTGACATTCTTGGAAGAGAAAAACTTACAAATGACCTGACAACAATAATTAAGTAAAAAAAAAAAATTATTTTAGACACCAAATCTTTGTCGCATTCCAGTTGCTGTTTCTACCCAAACAGGAAAGAGGACGAATAGAGGATGAAGGAGGAGAGAATCGAAGAGGAAAAAGTCGAGCCAGCAAAAAGAGAACAAACTAGGAATAGAAACCGCAGTTAATTCGGTGTCGTTTATTTCGTTTTTATTTAACATAGTTAGCTTGAGAAGGGAATGGATGAAATGCAAAAAGAAGAAAAGCAAACGAGAAAACGAGGTATAGGAGAAGAAGGTAATTGGGGAAGTAAAATACCCAAAGTTAGATTTTGAAAACAATCAGACATCATGCACTTCAGTCTTCTCTCGATTCTCGACGGGAATCATCATCAACATCAGCGTCCCCAAAGCCACGAGACGCCAAAAGCATCTCTGAAATTCCGTCACTCATAACTTTCTTGTGCTTTGCCTTCCTCAGATTCCACTTGCCTTCAGCCTTCCCTTTCACAGTTCCCATCCAAGTAGGTTGGCCCAGATGACACTATCTCCAACGGGTTATGTGAAGGACATGTGCAAGCTATTTACATCTTCCTTTCATTAGTATCTCATTTGCACATGGATCTTCGGCAATTTCCAAAACTGTATCATTTCTAACTCTACACTTCCAGCTGACTCGTGACATTCTTCTCAAGGCTTTATTCTCAAATCTACAAAATCTTTTACATTATAGTTTCATTTGTCAAACCAAGAGTCATATGTGTATACCAAAGCAGTTCATATATGATTCAATCTAGTTGATTTCCATCGCCCTCTACTAGCTATTATTGATCTATCATAATTACAGTGATGTCTGATCCATTCGGCCACAATAACCCTTTTTCCCTCTAAGTTATTTCATCCCCTTAAGCATACTCTATCCTCCTCCTTTCTGTTTCCCTTAAATTTATTTTGAATCTTCCTTATAAATATATATTGCAATTCATTAAGCTAGCTTTGTAAATTTGGTGGTGTTTTGTTGATTAAAACATTATCTGCATATTCCAAGTATATACGTCAAGTTTCTATCGTTGATCTAAACTAAACCTTCTCTTCTATCTTCGACCACTTTCTTTTTTATCTTAAACTCTATGAGAAGTGTAAAAAACAACGGTGGAATGATATTCCTTCGTAGCACCCCATTGTCTACAGTGAATTCATTTGGCAAGATGCAGTCATCGTTAACTTTGCATCTACTTTGATCATGGATAATTTCAATTAGCATCATATATTTGACGGGAGTGCCACTAGGACGCAAGACCTTCCGTAATATCATTCTGGGACGCTGCCAAATGCCTTCTTATGATAAATAATTAATCAGAAGGGGATTCTTCCATACATCGCGGCACAATAGGCCTTAACACAAACATTTGCTTTGTGCAAATCCTGCCTTTTCTTTCTCCATCTCAGTGAGAATAATTATACTGAATATTTTCATTACAACTTACGTAAGTGAAATGCCTATTTAGATACCATATTCGTTGAGGTCAAATTTCTTTAGTACCTTGGTTGTAAATTCTATTCCCGATCATCGAGCTTTGTTTCCTCATTCCGTATTCTGTAAAACAGTCCAGTTACTATACGAGGTATCATTTGTAGTTAATCCATCATGACCTGGTGATTTCACTTAAAAAATTAATGAATTCAAATGAAAATTCAGGTTTTCATCAGCTGTATCAATCAAATCAACGGCAACAGAAGAAAATGTCAAACTGTTAAGTAGAGCAGAAAGAGAACGACAAAACGTAACAGTTTTAAAAGCGATCACATCCTGAGATCTCAAGGTAGTTCCAAACTCTGTCCAATCTTAGAAGCGTCAGAGTCAAAGGTTCGTTTGTTATAAGACAAAAAATGCCATCACCTGAAACAGCATTCTATTAGTTTCTAACAAATTTTATAACGCTTTATAATTATCAGTTGTCTTTAGTCTCATCATACACTATTTGGCTGACGTATTTGTGGACTTTACCCGCTGACGCAGTCGTTTATTGCAGCTGGAAAAAGGAAGGATGCGAGTCACCTGTCACAGGCAAATGCAAGCAGAAGAGTTTCTAAGGTGGCTACTGCTTGCCGCACTGAAAATGTGGATGGGGCATCTTAAAAGGTGATACGAGTTAAGATGAGAGGATGAGAGCGTCTGGGCTTGAGCTTAAGAGAACAGTACCGGAAATGATAATGTTACAATAGTGAGAAAGGAGAGAAAAATGAGAGAGAGAGAGAAGAGAGAGAGAGAGAGAGAGAGAGAGAGAGAGAGAGAGAGAGAGAGAGAGAGAGAGGGGGATCAACGGAAACTGTAGACTTGACCTTTAATTGGTTAAGGAACAAGGCTTAGTTGACGAACTAATTCGAATTTAGTTCCCTAGAGAAGACAGGGGAGCACTGAAATGACCGCAAGAGCAAAGTTCTAAAGAAGGACGCAATGGCTAACAAAAAAACTTTATGACTGGGATAAAAAATAATAACTTACCATATCGGAGTAAATTTCATAATTGCAACGAAAAGATCTCCTTTAGGCAACCTTAACTCAACCAGAAGATCCCAGAATGTTTTATCAGACCATCTCCCAACCAAAATATATATATATAAAAAGAATCATGAGAGAGGATACAGAGAAATAGGTAGTGAATATGCCTCTTGTGTAAAAGAGTTCGGTGCTACTTTGGCGTGTTACTTACACGTTCAAAATATCTACAACGTCGGAATTCTACTTTGGCGTGTTATCTACAAGAAAAATTCTAATTTAGCTAGTTATATACAAGGTCAAAATAACCAAAATGTACTTTTTTAATTCTTTTATTTCAGGATAAAATAAAAATAATAATATAAAAAATATCAAAGAGACATGGTTAAAATTTAATAACACTATAGAAAAAAAAATTTATCGGTATACAGCACGCACATCACCTAAAAATGCTAAAAAGAGCTCTGGAGCTTCTTTTTTCATTATCCGCCAACACCAGTAGTCAAGGTGTGATTGAAATGTTCCTTGATTGCAACCTCTCATTTTTTTCAGTATACGAATTTTTGTATCAAGCCAAGAACTTTCAAATGGCTTGTGTATGTGTTCCAGTGGTAGGATCGACGTAGTTTTGCTGATGGTTTACGGTAAAATGGCGGAAATTGAGTTGGTTCAAATTAGAGTACGCCGGCCATTCGTCAGAATGAATTATTGAACCTTCAGCTACTTCCCTCTGAATGATCGGTTGTAGTGTGTCACGGTCTCTTCGTGGAACGTAAAAATGTCGGCAGTCCAAACCTTTCTTCAAACCAAACACCCACGGACCATCTATACGTCTGCCATGGTTGCGGTTATTGTCAACTTCAGCCTCACTATCGGTTGAATTTGGAGCTTGGTCACCTTGCAACATTCGACCTCTATTGTATTTTCGCCGTCCTGCAAAGCGTGCTTCATCGATTTGTACAGGCTCTTCTTCAGTGCCAAGCATTTGACCACGATTTTGAACTGAAACAATCACTGAACACACTTCGCGGCACACGTTAAACCAATCACATATTGCCTCACTACCTCTACCAGTTAAACCTTGAGCCTGATGGTAAGAGAGGTCTTCTATGAAATAAAACATAATCTCTAAAATTTGGCAAAGGGAAAGGTTGCAGTGTACTTTGTTATTCAAATCTGAAGTGAAAAATACATTGCCTCTGCGAACGGAACGAAAAGTTTGACATCCACGGTTTCTGCAACGAAGAACAGGCATAAATTCACCATTTCGCCGTCTTTTCCGAGTGTCCTTCATCTCGCCACCACATTGATGACATGGTGAAACACTTTATTCTTCATCTAAAAGCCCATGTCTTCTTAAAAAAGCCAAAGTCTTAAATTCGTCACTGGTTTCATTGTAGAATGCCTTTGCGAGCATCTTAAGGGCTTTGCTACAGACTAAGTTACAGAATAAAATTTTTAAGCGAACGAATAAGCCAGCAAAATTTAAGAAATGTAAATGACTGCCCTATTTTTATCTTTTAAGAAACGATACAGCATAGAAATTAGGCTTGTTACCCAATTAGATAGCAATTGGGAAATTAGGAGGCAATATAGCTTGTTACCCAATTATGAATTTAACAAACGACACAACAAGCTATTTCTTAATCTAGATCTCAAACCAAAGTAGTTGCATGGCATGTAGATAACGAACCTGTGTAGATATCATACCAAAGTAGATTCGTGACATGTAGATAACACGCCAAAGTAGCACCAAGAGTTCTCAGTGCTTGTAAGTACGCAAGCATGTTTTTGAATCAATGTGTGTTCTGTGCGTCTTATTTTATATTAAAGCAGGTACATGCATTGAAGAATATGCACCTGAAAGCACAAAGCGCCATTCTTTGTTGTAGCTGGAAAACAATAATAAAAATATTTTTTGTCTCGTTTATCTTTTTAATTGTACCCGTCCTTTGTCTCCAATAAATGCTTCGCATTCGGGTGATGGTTTCCAGTTTTATGAAACTGTATTGTGTTGCCTCCAGCCTTTTCAATTATGAAATTTACAAACAAGCGCAAAAAAGGATGTCGGCGCTCATAAAAGAACATTTTGGTTAACAGGATTCTGGACGTATAGTAAATTTCTATTCTCATGCATCAATTTCATTAGGGAGAGAGAGAGAGAGAGAGAGAGAGGGGGGCGGATGATCAGAATTACGAGAAATTTAATAAAACCATTTAGCTAACCGTAAGACGGTGCCAAGATAAATAGTAAGAGGTGGAGCCAAAAGTTCAATACAAGTCAAGTTTTTCTACAACTTAAGAATGCTGATGACCAAACAGAGGAATAATACTAAAAAAAAATAATAATAATAATTAAACATTCGTAGAATGGACAGGCGTCCAAAATTCTTGTGAAGCTCAGTATACCAATTTTCTATACAACGAAAGAAGAGATAAACCAAATGCGGTTATCAAAAGTGAATTTATAATCACGAATGGCATCTTTAATTTCAAATGGGTTGCATGTAGTTAAGCAATCATTATCAATTAAAAGATATTAGGAGTATGTATCTACTTTGAGTTTTGTTATGGCTCAACTTAATAACCAGTAATCTTTCTGTGCACTAATAAATATTGTGGAAAAAATCTGTTTCTTTAAACACAAGGGTAAAATAAGATATTTACCTGGTATGTTAAATCTTATTATGTTGTTAGAAATACACTTAAAACCCTTAAGTT
This sequence comes from Macrobrachium rosenbergii, assembly GCF_040412425.1. Classification (NCBI taxonomy): domain Eukaryota; kingdom Metazoa; phylum Arthropoda; class Malacostraca; order Decapoda; family Palaemonidae; genus Macrobrachium; species Macrobrachium rosenbergii. The sequence goes on along the minus strand of NW_027100721.1, from coordinate 671,321 downwards.
TTACGAGGCCTTGCGTCCTCGTCGTCAGAGAGATTGAAACCAGATCTTGTTTCATCAATAAAGCAGGCAATATAAAAATAATTGCAGTCCAAACAAAGGATATGAAAGTGCTAGATAAAACTGACAAACATGAAGGAACTAACACATCAAACAAGATACTTCGAATGAAGGATGTATGCTAATTATGGCTCTGACAAGGAATACCAGAGATAGTCCAGTCAAAATATGACCTGAACCCCCACCACCCCCCAAAAAATTGCAAGAAATTGTTTTATTACATTAATTTGTTGTTTCATGTGTAAATAACCATATAACAAAAGTTTACCAAAATTGGGTTACCGAAAAGGGGTCAAAATGGCGTCATGGTTGATGGCCGCCTCTGTCACTAGAAACACCTAATATTCCGGTTAGGAAGGCAGTTAGCTCTTCCGTACTTTGATAGTGGTAATTTCAGTGAACAAGTGACTTTACAGATGTCTAAATAACGTTTACCCCATTATTCAAGGCTTATAAGAAGTTTATAGGTGCAGTCATAATGTTGTGATGTCATCCTGCAATGAGGTCAAATTTCATGGTACATGCACTCATTTAGTTTATTGCTTTCATTCAGCCACTCCAGCTTTGAGATGTTACTAACATTAATTTCTTTTTTATTTCAGAGCATAAGAAAATGGCTAGTCGAAGAAATTGTCCTTTATGTGGCAATGAGATAGATGGTGAGACTGTGGTGATAGTTGAAAAGGGAGCTGAAGGAATCAACAAGGCCAGCATTGACGGAGGCGACAGTATTGTGGCAGTTGCTAGTACCGAAGTGCATAAAAGATGCAGAGTGAGCTATATTAACAAGAAGCAAATAGAATTGTTCAAGAAAGCCAAGCTACTGTACAACCACCTCAACCTCTCAAAAGGAGTGCACGTGTTTCTGTTCGACCTTTTAACAGCAAATCACACTGTTTGTTCTGTCGCAAAGAGATAATAAAATCACCCTGCAGTGCCGATTTTCAAGAATTCACTGTGTCAAAACAGATTCATTTGTGGAAACAATCCTCACATTGTGAGGATCGTAATGATGAATGGGCACTCACTGCTCGTGTAGAATTGAGTATTTCGGAAAGAATCTTCATGCTGCTGATTGTGTGTACCATCGGTCATGTGACATAAATTTTCACACAAAACGGGCCATTCCTTTGCAGTATATAGATGGTCCACTTGAAAAGAAGCCACGAAATGTTGGAAGACCAAAGGACTCTGACCAAGAGCAAGCCTTCGTCAGAATGTCTTCGTTCTTAGAAGATTATGATGAAGAACAATTGACAGTGGATGATCTTGCTAAGAAAATGGCAGAATATCTGGTTCAGCCAGATTCTGTGGCCTATGGGAACCAGTACCTAAAATCAAAACTGGTAAAGCATTACGGGGAATCTATATTCATTGCTGAGCAAGAGGGGTTACATGATATTGTAACATTTCGTGAGAAAACTAGTAGTATTCTGAGAGACTATTTTAGCCAGCCAAAAAATGATGAAGAGGCTCAGAAAAGAGCCATCATACAGACTGCGGCTAAACTGATTAAGAGCGTCATTAAGTCAATGATCACACCTTCACTCGACCAATATCCTGATATTTCGGCGCTAGAACTACAATCTGCGATAGAATACATTCCATCAAGTTTTGCAATGCTTGCTCCAACATTTATTTGTTGGCAAAGACACTTGCAGAAAGGTGGCGAGTATTGACAATCTATTGTATAAGCATTTTCTCCTTTTGCTGATGAAGCATCACTGCACAATATTATAACAGGTGTAAACGCAAATGAGGATGTGAACGTCCATGACCTGTTTACTATCGCAAGGAAACACTAGCAAAGATGGAAGGACAGTCGGTGTTTTCCTTTTCATACTAAAGGAATATGAAGGCAAAGACCTTGGCATCAGCGTCAAAAATCAGAATTGCCGAAGACAGAGCAATAGACTCAGCTTTGTTGTTCCAAAGGTTTCTTGTTGTGTCTCAAACTGCAGAGCTTTCACTTGATGAGATTATGAACTAAGAACTCTCGCCTTATCCTCAAGCACTCTTTGAAGCAAAACATGCCCTACGGAAGGCAGACAAAGCACAACTGATGCAGGCTCTTAAAGCCCATGTCACAGTCATTTCGGATGAAGCAATCCTGGAGACTGCTCCTGAAGCAGAACACCATGTCTTAGATGGAGATTCCCTTCTTCGTCGGTTGAAGTGGTCTGCTGGAAGGACCTACACCTCCATTGCCAACGACTATGCAGCATTCACAGTGAAACACTATGGCAAGGCTACGGTAGTCTTCGATGGTTACAGTGGTGGTCCAAGTACAAAGGACAGTACGCATCAGCGACGAAGACAAAATCGTGATGGTCATAAGGTGAATATCACTGAAACAACAAAATTCACTGGAAAGATGGAGGATTTCCTTTCTAATAACGAGAACAGACACTGATCCATATGATTGCCGATTGCATAAAAATCAGAGGATGTCATGTGCTACATGCTATGGGAGATGCTGACTTGGACATTGTGAGGACAGCAGTATCAATGTCATCTGAAAAAACTACCATGCTCATAGGCGAGGACACAGATTTGTTAGTGTTACTGCTTCATTACACATCTCCCAGTGATGGTAAAAAGCTCTACTTCAGGTCAGATAAAGGAGTCTACTATCAGTGTATGACATAAAGGTCATAAAGCAAGTTCTTGGTAACGATCTGTCAAAGTTTGCTGTTTCTGCATGCATTCATAGGATGCGACACCACTTCCAGGATATTTGGAATTGGAAAACAGTCTGCCCTGCAAAAGCTGATTAAAGGTGATCCAATCCTGCAAAGACGTGCAAAGATCTTTAGTACACCTGGACAAGACATGGATGTTATTGCAGACTCTGGCTGTGCACTCATGGTGTCTCTGTTCAATGGCAAACCTGGAGACAACCTATCTGCTGTCAGATATAACCGTCTTTGCAAAAAAGTGAGTGCGGCAAAAAGCTTTGTGACACCTGAACGACTGCCTCCAACATCTTCGGCTACAAAGTATCATTATCTGAGAAGTTATCTCCAGGCCACGCAATGGATGGGCAAGGGTGATGATATGGACGTCACTAAATAGGGGTGGAGCCTACAAACCAACAAACTAGCACCAGTGATGGCTGACACTGCACCTGCATCAGAAACACTCCTGAAAATGATTTGTTGCAGCTGTTCTGATGTTTGTAACACACACCGTTGTACTTGTCGAAAGCATGGGCTAGACTGTTCTTATGCATGTGGTCAATGCCAAAATGGCTATTATTATAGCATGCATCATATTTCAGTATCAGATGATGAAGGGGAAATGTGAGGCATGGAGATATGAAGCATTATTCACCATATTTGTATGACGCCATTTTGACCCATTTCCAGTACCCCAATTTTGGTAAACTTTTGTTGCATTAATGTCCACACATAAAAGAATAAATCAGCACCATAAAACAATTTCTTGCAATTTTTTTTAGGGTTGTTGCCTACTCTGACTAGACTAAGAAGTTAATAAGGAAAAGATGAGCAGGCAACCTCCTGACAAACCAGCAAGCTTCTTTGGCCTGCAATTTAGCCTCCCCCATCGTATCAGTAGGAAGAGGTAATTGACTAAAAGACATGAATCAGCCTCCCTCAAAAGATACCTGAAATCCAAAATGGTGGAAGACTGTGGTACAGAGGTTAAGAAACTGTCTATGGCTGTGACTATGATTTCAGAGCTGCCTGTCAAACCTAAAATCTACTTTACCCTATTGATTGCTATTTGCGAGTATTTTAGCTGCCACTGGTGTACCCAAACTGTCAAAACAACAGTAATATAAGAGCCTGTGGAGATTTCAGTCCCGGCCCTAAGGAGGTTATGTGATGCCTTAACAGTGAACCGGAAATGTCACAGATAAATCAAGGATTTTACCTTCGTTTCCTCTAATGCATTTTTTGCTACTGGTTGATCACTCGGATAATATTTTTTTGAGGGAAACCCGATTGATTTCCTGAATACATCCTCATGGAAACTGAAGTTGATTTTATTAACTAAGAAGAACTATTAATTAAATTCTACATATAGGCATAGTCTTCAGTTGGGTGAATTCTTTGTTTATGTTCTAGGAAGGGTATGTGCCATTACATGTATTTAAGGAAGGACAAATAGCACAACGAATAAATTCAGTCTATTTTTCCATGTTTCCTTTGGCAGGGCTAGTCGAAAGAAGACTGTAGTTTATAAAGTATCACCATGACTATGTACACAATAGGTTTATCAAGACTAAGATTAAAAATTTAGGTAATATGGGCTGTTAGGAGTCTCCAGAAATCTCTTGCTTCATATCAAGCGTCAAGAGCATATTCTGACAAGCGATTCCAGTAACTACCGCACAAACTGCAGCTTTTACTTTGAGGGTAACTCGTTTTGGGTTCAACTGGGCGGCAAACGGCAGTCTGCATGCGAAGTAAAATGAAGGGAAGGAGAGCCTATTGAATTAAAGAGGAACCTGGCCAGATTTAATTTTAATTATATATATATATATATATATATATTATATATATATATATATATATATATATATATATATATATATATGTGTGTGTGTGTGTGTGTGTGATTGATCAAGTAAGTTATCTCCAGGGTTTTATGAGCTAGAAATATTAAAGTATAACAAACTTCCTTTCCCGGGTAGCAAGTTTCCTAACTATAAATGTTGACATTTGTAATAAATAAGCCCAATACAGCAGTCATTTGGTTTTTATATTGTTTTTCCGTTCTGAAAATCCTTACTTTTGCCTGGGCTGCCTGATACTAAGATTTTCCTATAGTATCAACATTTTTGTAAAGCAATCACCTCAACATTCCTTCATAACGTTTTAAACAAATGAATGTTTCTATGACTATACATTTTTATAAGGCTATGAATTAATCACCCATCATTATGATTTTTTCCACTTTATCATAACTTAGACATAAAATTTTATGAAATATTTTCCCTCTTCTGTTCACTTTTATCAGTTTCTAATTTAATTTGTCAATTACGCAGGAGAATCCATACTCGCAAAGTAATATTATTCAAAGCAATTACTCAATTATTTTTTAGCAATCAGAGCTAATGGGCCCCATGAACTGATGGCAGATCACTTACCAGAGTCAAATGTCAGATAATTATGGTGGATGATTATCTGGGTAATGATGATGGACGTAAAAAGGTACCTGCTCTGGACAACTTCCATTAGTCAGTTCAGGAAATTTATTCATTTTCTGTTTTTTTTTTTTCAAAATGTTCTTTTATGCCAATACTTGGATCATTGAGGATCATATCTGAATAGTGATTTGAGAATATTAAGTTCATTAATGGATCTGATTTATCTGCTTCAAGAATATTTATTTCATATAAAATTCATTTGCTTCAGTTTTCGTCATTCAATTAAAATTCTTACAAATAGACTTCGGGAAAATCATAATAGAAATACTATAATGGAAATTTACATTATTACCACGTGAGTTTTCAGTGAAAAAAAGTTTCTATAAAAATGAAAAAAATAAAATGGCCGAGATTATTTAACTGTTTTGTTGGAAAAAGTATGCATCAGAGTCTTTCTTATAATTTCTCGATGAATATATGTTTTTTTGGTCCATTTATAAACCCCTGTTCATTTGCCTTTTGTATTACATTCCTACCTTCTGTCCATGTCCATATTTGTAGTCCCGTTCATTCATTTGGACATTAATGGGATTATTCCACTCAGGAAATAGAACTAGTCGAAAATTAAGAAACTTTCAGGAATGCACCACCGGCTTTTTCACTCAGATTTGGATAATCACTCTAATCAAATTTGCTTGTCTCAGTTAATCTGCTTGTCTGACTCACGAGGGAGGGACTATAATTATTTCTTAAATAACTGAAGTATTATATTTTGAGGGAAGTATTATTACTAAAAACCAGTGCAAAAAATGTCCATACATTAAGAAATTTTTTCTACACAAGTCGAATACACGATCCGGATATGAAAGGTTAATTTTTGCAAAATTCTATATAAAGTTAACAATTTCTGATCTGACACTTCTGACTTTTGATTTTCTCATCGTAGAAAAGTTCTATTGTAATGCTACATCACAGAAAAAACTGGTATTCTCTTACATTCCCTAGATTTCAACAAATTAAGTTTACTTGGATTAGGACGGTGTAATGCTTGTAACGTCAAAATAGGCTTTATACGCTATTATTATTATTATTATTATTATTATTATTATTATTATTATTATTATTATTATTATTATTATTATTTGGAGGAAATGCAGTAAAACGAGAGGGTACTAATGTACGTATGGCCCATAAGGAATTGTGGTGCATAAAAAGTAATCTATAATACTGGAAAAGTCTATTGAAATACAAAAGAGATCCATTTGTTGTATCCTTTAAAGCAGAACTTTGTATACTTTATAAATCAAATAGGAAAATTATTTATTGGTCTGCGAGAACTAATACTTCAATTGGGTGAGAAAAATTAGTTGACTGACGCGTGGGAAAATCAATTACATCTGTTCTTTGTTTTTGGTCTTGAATTCTAAAGGACTGTCGTTCCCACTTATTGCACTGAGAGACTTCAATGCAATATACAAATGTTCTTCGAACTACCTGCTAGAACTCGCTATAATAATTTCGCTCTCGCGACAACGTCAGTTGAATTATAAATCTTTCGTTCGATAAAAATTTATCAGTCTGTCCAGAAAGCGTGTCCAGTTGAGCTATGAACAGCTGCACATAATTTTCGGAATTAAAGTAATTCTTGAAGATCATGCAATGTCTCAGACTTCTGATAATCTTATTTATGAATGTGGTTTTTGCTGATATAGAACAGTTGTTCTAAAAAGTGGAAAAGAAGAGTGATGTCAGATTAATTCTAGTTCTTTATTGATTTCAAAATATGAAATTTTGTATTCTTCATTCTTGTAAATTTTCTCTTGCCAGAGCGTATACTTTTTTCAGGTAAGTCGTTAACAGAACAGCAAGAAAATTAAGTTTATTCCCTTATATTTTTGTGCTTATGAAAGTGAATTATAAAACAAGTTACAACAAAAACTGTGTAAAGTATAAGAGGCAATAGAAAATAGTAAAAAAAAAGTATTGAAATCATCTTATAACTAGTAATAAAAAAAGAGAATTTAAGACAAGAGACAAAAAGTTTGCAGAGATACCAAGAAATTTTTGTATGAAGAGGTATAGTATTCATATTCCTGCCAGGTGGGAGTTTTATTAATTTATT
>NW_027100721.1:579026-654026 GCF_040412425.1 Macrobrachium rosenbergii | reverse complement strand
AAGAGCACCAGCCACAGACAAGGAGACAAAGCTTTATTAGCGATGCTTTGGGGCATTGCCACATTACCACATCTGTTAAAACACTAGTACATTTAAAATAGAATAAAAGCAACTCATCCTAAAATCATCTACATATATTTACATTGAACATATACTAGATATGAGACAAAATAGGAAATTATTGACAATAAGACTAGCAAAACCTATGTAGTACTTATAGAGTAATGTATGGCCTGTAGTTCCTCATTGGATGGGTGGGTATTGTTCTCAGCTAGCACTCTGCTGGCCCTGCATTCGATTCTCCGACCGGCGGCCAATGAAGAATTAGAGGAATTTATTTCTAGTGATAGAAATTAATTTCTGGTTATAATGTGGTTCGGATTCCACAATAAGCTGTAGGTCCCGTTGCTAGGTAACCAACTGGTTCTTAGCCACGTCAAATAAATCTAATCCTTCGGGCCAGCCCTCTCTAGGAGAGCTGTTAATCAGCTCAGTGGTCTGGTCGAAGGATTAGATTTAACTTTAACTTAATGTATGCTCTGCCTATGGTACCTGAGGGGGGGGGGGTTCCTTGAAGACCGATTCTAAGAAGTTAACCAAATACTTAATACCTTAAGTAAAAGAATATTCTATTAATAATTATACATTTAAAACTCTGAATAGTTTAAAGAAAGTGTTTTATCTCAAGATTCGGATCTGTTTATGGTTAGTCTCGATGCAGAGGCTGTTCACGATTATTCCTGTGAAAGAAACATTTCAGATTATTTTGAAATAAAATTTTACCTGCGATGACGTTCTTTTTCATTGTGGTTTTTAATAACGATAAATTAAGAAGCTTTTAACATTCTCTATCTCTCCCACTTAAAAAGTAACAAAGGCCCTTGAAGCCTGCTTTTCTCCAAGCCTCCGAAGCTTTAACAGCCCATTGTGCCATGTAGTTAAAGAGGCAACATATAACCCAGATTATCTAAAGTGCTTCTCCCAAATGGGTAAGTGTGTGCGGAGGGGTCTTTTCTCTCTTCATGTTGTGCCATCTGTCTGACCGTCCCCCGTCATATCTTAAAAACTACTGAGGCTAGAGGGCTGCAAATTGGTATGTTGATTATCCACCCTCCAGTCATCAAACATACCAAATTGCAGCCTCTAGCCTCAGTTATTTTTATTTTATTTGATGTTAAAGTTACCCATAGTCGTGTATCTGGCAACTATATAGGACATGCCACCACCGGGCCGTGGTTAAAGATTTATGGGCCGAGGCTCATACAGCATTATACCGAGACCACCAAAATAGATCTATTTTCGATGGCCTTGATTATACGCTGTACAGAAAACTTGATTGCGCTGAAAAAACTTTGACGCATTTTTTACTTGTTTTTTAATAACCTTAGATAAGTGTAAGAAGTTGTGCAGTTCATAATGTTTAAAAGTTTTCTACGACGCGCGAAATGTTCCAGGTATTCTGTTTGCTATTGCTACTCAATTTTATTCTCACACTTCTGGAACCACTTTTCCTCTCTTGCTTCTTACATAAATTTATTGGCCATTTAGGTGTTCGGTATATTTCACTGGTATGAAATATTTTTCATTTTCAGATTTGTCATTATTGGTATTTGTTTTTGTTTTACAAAGATGGTAGCTATGTAAACTAAAAAGTTTCAATAGCTTCAAAGTTTGTATTGTCTAATTTCAGAATTTTTATTGCAAATTATTATGCGGAAGTTCAGTATCAGTTTTATAAATATATTTTTCTCTTTCATGTCAGTTCAGATACCTTTATTTCTATTGTTTTAAAAATATCTTCAATATTTTGAGTTTTAAAATACTGCAAAAGGATAATATAAACATCAGACTTCAGAAACACGATGAAAAGCCATAAGGTTTCACATAAGTTCTACAGCATAAAAGCAAATATATATAAATAAATAAATAAATAAATAAATATATATATATATATATATATATATATATATATATATATATATATATATATATATATATATATATATATATATAGAACAGAATCCAGTGGACGCAGCTGCTGCAGACCACAGCAGCCATACTGAATTGTCAAATCTCCTGCTCTCTGGGGACCAGTATTTAACCTATTAGGATCCCACAGATCAACAAGCACAATCGTCAGCAGGAGGGCGCCTATGTCTTGACTAGTGGGTAGCTGAAATGATCCCTTCAAGACTCAGTTTCTTTATTCTTAACTTCTCGTAAAGCTTCAGTGACTTTCAGAAACATTTGCTGCAAACAAACAGCTTACATCAGTTTACTGTAAAAAAAAAATGCATATTTATCTCTACAAACAATAAATAGATATTAAACAAATTGTTTCATTCACATGCAAATCACTTATTCTCACATACGGTATCCCCACATAGGCTACCAGTAACCACAACAGGCACCAGGACAGCACTCTGCCCAAACATCCAAAACACAAAAGAATTCCAATAAGAAACAAGCCTACAATGCTAAATGACCAAAATTTCCGTGACGAAATTGAATTGCTACGATCACGGCAAACACTACATGAATTACATAGCATGTAAACAAACACCACACACCCAACTCATTTCTGTAGCCTCACAAAGGGCAGAAACATTCATCCAAGCGTTAGCCTAAACAGCTCCTCCGCTAGCCTCACGAAGTTCAGAATGTTGCTAAATAACAGTGTCCTAAGACCCAAGAGACACACTGTAGATTCACTTCACTGCGTTAGTTGATAGTTCCAAACTCACAGGACACACTAGCAAAGTCTTTCCCAAACACAGGTCCAATTACAATCAATGACACAAACAATCCTTCTTGCAGGTGGGATGGTGGCGACAGACATGGAACTGTTCTCAATGGCCACGACAGGGTCTGGTTCATGGTTTCCTAGCGTCTTTCACTCAGCAATCATGCAACCAACAACAATGCAAATTTCACACACATGACAATTCCACAAATCACACACAAGCGATCAACCTCATTTGTATAACAATACAATAAAATAACAACTAAAAATCAAATGAACGTATCAAGTCTGCTATGCATGGAAATTCTCTGTACATCAGATCACAAGCCAGACACAAATACTAGATTATTTTATGATGCAAATTCATTGTGATAAGAAAGTTTATATTAAATAATGATATTTGAATAAGGCACTTTTCCATATTTATTTTGTAACATTCAATATCTTTGATTCGTATGTTTCTTTTTATCCAAATATATCTTCGTTACAGTTTCAAAGTGATATTCTTAAAATTAGTGTCAAATTAGAAAACGAGAAACTTATTGTTAAATGGCAAACTTACCAATTTTTCTATCATTACTAAATTTTCCTAGTAATTCACTTCTAATGATTACAAGTTACTTAAGTAAGTGGGAGGGGCCTGCACAGGATCTTACACTGGCCCCTATTAAGTGAGGCACTTAATCACTTAGAAGATCCTGTGGCACAATTATGGGCAGCGCACGGGTTTCACCCTTCACTACACCTCACTTGCACTGAGTTCACCCTTGAGGAGAATGCACATCTTCGAGACAGGTCTGAGGTACTCCACAGTATCTGTCTTCAGGCGGGCACTACACACACTTCCATCAGCGCTGCGGATGACCTCGATGACTCTCGCCAGAGGCCAAGTACCTCTTGGTCACTTCTCATCCAAGGCGAGGACCACGTCGCTATTCTGTAGAACAGATCTAAGAGGTGCTGGACTTGCCTCCAGCAGAGGCGTGAGTACTGATCGGTGCTGGCAGAGCTCGTGATGGGGCCTGGAGATCCTTTGAGGTTGAGGAGCATGTTTGGGGTCAGTGGCAGCAGACAGTCGGCATCATTGGTGACGCAAACCAAGGGTCTGCTATTCACTATGGCTTCAACCTCACAGAAGAGGGTGTTGAGAGAGTTGTCTGTTAGTACTGTTGATGGCAGATGCCTTTTATCACTCTTCTGATGAAGCGGTTTTGTTGCTCCTATACGCCTCCCCAGTGAGATGGGTATGGTGGATTGTACTGCCAGGAGGTGCCCTTCATTGCCAAGGAGTCATTGATGGTGGTCTGGTTAAACTTCTTGAGCTCGTCGTGAAGCGTTGCATCTGCACCAATGAAGTTGGTCCCATTGTTGGACCTGATGGACTGGACAGGACACGCCTGGCCACGAAGTTCTGCAACGCATTAAGAAACACATCTGTTTCCATAGAGTTGGCCATCTTAATGTGGATAGCTCAAGAAGTGAGGCAGGTGAACAACAACCCATATCTCTTCACCTCAGACCTCCCAATCTTCACAAGGAAAGGTCCGAAGCAGTTAGTGGCAATCTTCGGGAAGGCTGGCTCCCCAGGAAAGAGTTGATCCAGAGGCAGATCAGCCATCTCCTGGGTGATGGGGCATGTGCAGATAGCCCTGCACTTCACACAGCTTCTCACCACCGAATGGGCTGCTGCATTCACTTGCACTATCCAGAACTTTTGGCGAAAATCTGCCAGAAGGAAATTCTGACCGCAGTGTCCCAGCTTCTCATGCTGCCATCGAACTAGCAGACGGACTGCCGGTGATGTCTTGGGTAGGATGATGGGATTGGCATTGCTCTCGTCGCAGGGTGCGTGCTGAAGGTGGCCGCCCACACAGAGAAGACCTTCACGTACGATGGGCTTCAGCTTCACAATCTTGCTGGCCATCAGTAACTCTCGTTTGATCTCTTGGCTGCAGGCAGCCACTTCTCTGGGGAAAGCTTCCCTCTGTGTGAGCCTTCAGATGATGCTCTCGGCCGCATTCAGCTCCTCAACACTTAGGCAATCACCAGAGGCATTGTTGTGCCTTCTTGGTAGGAGCCGCCGCACCCAGGCAACGCAGCACACAGAGTGAGAGGAGCTCCTGGATGAGTTTCTTCAGGTATTTTTCGTCATTGTTGGCCTTGAGAAGGTTATCGACGTAAAATCTAGTAGTGATGATCCGAGATGCTTCTTCACTGCACTTGTGACCATGCTCTTCGGCTGTGGGTCGCAGGGTGTAGTTCATGCAGCTTTGAGACGACCGCATGCCGAACACATACACACCCATCTCGTAATCTATCCAGAGGAAATGAAGGTCTGTCTTGTACAGGGACCTTAGCTTAATGGAACATTTTCTCTATATTGCCTGTGACAGCGTGCTGACCATTTCTGAATCTGAGGAGAATTCTGACTAATGTGTTGGTCATATCAGGGCCCTGAAGAAGATTGTCGTTCAGGGATGGGCCTTTGTATCTTTCCTTCAGGTTGAAGACCACTCGAATCTTCGGTTTTGTTGGATGGTGCACGGAATGATGCAGCATATACCACACACTCCCGTCATTGTGCTTCAACTTGCTGCTTGGTACAGACTGCGCATACCCCTCTCTTGATATACTTCTCCTTGGCAGCTACATAAGACTGCTTGTAGTCACTGCCTTTCTCGAACTTCCTCTTGAGACTTGCAGCACGCTGTACGGCCATTTCATGGTTGTTTGGGAGTTTCGATCCGTCTTGTAGAGGTAGCTCTATCACATATTTTCGATGAAGATTTTGTCCTCTACAGAATTTTCCCTACGAGAGCGAATCTCGCTCTCCCTGTAGTCCTGGTTGAAGTGATCTTGAAGGAGTTGGCTCACCGCGGTGTTGGTCTTAACAGGTGTCATGTGGTGCATGGGAAAGCCTGGCGTCTGACTCATGGATGTCCCAGTATGCCCGAAGGCCACCCAACCAATCTTGGTTAGGTGTGCTATAGTCTCGTGCTCTTCACCGCCGTGCTGATCCAGGAAAAAGCCAGACAGGTGCTGTCCAATCCAATTATAAGCTCTGCACCCCTGTAGTTTGGCGGAAGTCTTAGAAGGTAGACATCTTGAAGGTGTGGCCATTGCCTGGCCCACTTCAAGGGCATCATGTGCTCGATGGTCACACTCAGCTTTCCCATGACGTAGGCTTCTTCGATTAACAGTTGCATGGTGTCTTCCAGGTCCCCAAGGTGAAGACTGATGAACTCATCACACCTGAAGTTTCTACACTGTGTACTCATGACCTGGTTGACACGCCTACCCTTCAAATTCAGCTTCTCAACAAGACTTCTGGACACCAGCGAAGATGCAGTACCAGTGTCGAGGAATGCATAGGTCTTGACAGTGACATGCAGGATTTTCATCATTAAGCAACCGTCAGGACTATTTTCTTTTGGACAGAAGTTAATCGATTTACCAACCACAACATTATGTGTTAGTTAATGGAACTTGGAATGGACACATTCTAAATATCTCATGGGAATGACCATTTTTGTTTAACGCTAACATTTTCGTTTTTATCTAATTTCATAACCTAATTTGATATGCAGTACTGAAAACGTTTTCAGAAAATAATTTATATCCTGTTTTTTTTATTTCCTCTGTATCCAAAATGCAACAAATGTTCGACTCTTTCTCGTGTGAATCGAATCTTTACGCTTCATCTGATTTCATTGTTTTTCATCCTTCCCATAATTACTACAATCATCCAATTAGTCAAAAAATACATTTTCAGTTGCGTGAATGCAGCAGTGACTTTCTTATTTCCGTCGTGTTCATCATCAGCTGTAAAAGGAACGAACACTGAAAACTTCGTTGAAAAATTATGGCAGAAAGGACGAGGGTGACGGAATGACGCTGAAAATGGTATGCTTTGGCCATGTTTCTAACATATGACGGCGAAATGGTTCGCCTTCCCATTCACTGAAAAACGAAATTATTATTATTATTATTATTATTATTATTATTATTATTATTATTATTATTATTATTATTATTATTACTATTATTATTATTATTATTATTATCATAATTTTGTAACAACTCCACGAATGTGACAAAGAATATATCATCAGTTGTCCCTTACAATACCTTTCCATTTGTTACACGTTAAGAGATAGATAGGTAAGAGATAGTTAAGAGATAGATATATAGATAGCTACTGTAAAAATAGTTGGATGTGTGGAAGGAGTTTTAATTTCAGAAGGAATGCCACTTTAATATGACAGAAGAAATTTCAACAAATATATTGCAAGAACACAAAAGAAGAAGCGATGGTTTGGATTCATTAGGACTGAAACTTCAAAAGAATAGACAGCCGGTTTTGATCTGGGATTTTAATCCTCGAACAATTTCATCATCATGAAGTCAAGATCACCGTAGTAAATTGAACGCACACCGAAAACTTCGCTGAAAAATGATGGCAGAGAAGAATAGTGACGAAATGCCGCCGAAGTTGGTATGATTTGGATACGTTTCCAGGGAGTTGGAAATGTGTTCCTACACCTGGCAGGGAAATTGTCCACCTCCTTTCTTTCTGGGAAACGAAATTAGAATTTTCTCTGCATGATAGTTTCACTCTACTCTACAAGTGAGATAAAGAATATATCATCAGTTGTTCCCTACAGCACCTCTCCATTTGTTACACGTTAAAACTTTTCCGCACATAAGCTACTAAATAGATAAGAGACAGGTATGTAGCGAGCTATTGCAAAAATAAAAGGAAATATGGAATATGGAAGGAGCATTAATTTCAGAAGGATGGTGAGTTAATAGGACTGAACAAATTTAAATGATTGTAATGCAAGAACGCAAAATGAGAAGCGATGGTTTGGATTCATTTGGGCTAATCTTCAAACGAATGGGAATCCGGTTTTGATCTGAGATTTTAAGCGTCGAAAATTTCATTTAATATCGATGAGGTGATTATTTTTTTAACTAATGAACGTCTAATTTCCGTAAATGGTTTGATTCTCTCTCGCTCTCTTTCTCTCTCTCTCGTGAGCTTAATACACTTCATGATTTTTATGCAACTAGTTTTGAAACTTGATTTATTTTGTATAGTAGACTTTAATTACACTAAAATCTTCAGATCAAAGTAAACCTAATAATGGATTATGATGTATATATATATACAGTATATATATATATATATATATATATATATATATATATATATATATATATATATATATATATATATATATATATATATATATATATATATATATATATATATATATATATATATATATATATATATATATATATATATATATACATCATAAAACTGTTCAGTTTATCATCAGAGTCATTTCCACCACACCTCCTGGCAATTGGGGTCCTTGTTAGGCAAATGTTGCCCTTACATACAGCTTGCTGATTGTGGAAAAATTCAAGAATCGCTTCAGTAACATCGACTTTGATTTACAAAGAGACTAGTGAGACTATGGTTGCGTTAGTTTTAAAAGTTACATTAAACACATATATTTTTCATTTTGTTGGTGAAGATAGACAGGTCGTAAGGTTATGTCTTATATTATAGGAAAATGATTCATTTTCATTTCTTTGGTACGATAATTAACGGTTACATCGTTAATATGCTAAATGTCTGTGAAGTCTTTGTAAGCATTACGCTATATGTGATTATCTTGCTTCCTCTAAAATTCAATAAACTATTTCTCAAGTTTATGTAGTGAGAAATTGTGGGAATGACATATTGGTTCAATGTGTGTGTCTCCATTGCTGTTCGACATATTCATGGAACAAGGTTGAGGAAAAAGAAATTAAATCGTGATCTGTGGACTGGTTGATGTATGCAGATAATACTGACAGTGGTGATTGGAAAGAATAATGGGAAACTTGTCTAGGTCCTGATGCAACTAATGTTGTAAGTTGCGTACAAGGGTTCAGCCACGACTCAGCGGGTGAAGTCTGAATAAGGCAGTGACACTGGAGCTATCTCTCATGGTAAAAACTGCTCAGTGTTAAAAGTATATATATATATATATATATATATATATATATATATATATATATATATATATATATATATATATATATATATATATATATATATATATATATATAACAGTAAGTTAACTTGCACACACTGCTAACGTCCTTGTTTTACCACTTCTATGACTCAAGTTTTGTCTCATCATCAATGATATTTACTCCCAGATAGCCTACCTACATGAATCAACTACTTACATTCTTCCACCATTCATATCAGCATTTATTGCTCCATCATCCTGGCAGTCTTTTGTCGTCATAACCTTACTCTTGCTCACATTTGCTCTTAAAATTCTTCTCTTGCAAATATTTTCGAAATATTTTACCTGTTTCAGTAATTTATCTTCACTATCCCTAATCAATACTTTATCATCTGTAAATATCAAACATTCCACACTACATTCACAACTCATTTTCTTATCCCATAACTTTGCACTTATTTCTGCTGACCTTTCTGACTTCTTATATCACTGCATCCATACAGATAATGAACTTTTACACAAAAGTAGTCACTCCCTCATTTACATATTCTAACATGCTTTGCTTCCCTCATGAAAGTATTTCACTACTCTGGACAATCTATTGTCTTTTCCATAATTATATTCTCAAGATCCTCTACATTTTCTCTGGATTAAAGTACACCACATACAGCATTTTCATTCTGTTCTAAAACTTCTCACTTGAGTGCTCCACAACAAACCCTTAACGCATACTCCCTCTCCCTTGTCAAATTACACACTATTTTTCCTTTATCAGTCCTTTTATTATTTCTCTCAATCAAAAGTCTACCTTAGAACTCCTCTGGTACACTAAATAAAGTTATGCCCTTATAATTCTTACATTGAGGATTTATCCCCAGTACCTTTCTACAGTGGAACAATTATTCCTCTCACAAATTCCTTTAGAATAGAATATTTTCCATATCCAGACATATCTTAAACCTTCTGGTCCACCATCAAATCATACTGTCACCGCCATCCCTCAGGATTTCACTCGTAATCCTATCAACTATGACTTCTGTCCATTCTTCAACTACTTGATTACTCAAATGCCACATTCTCAGTTATTCTTAAGCTGGAAATAACTCTATTTTTTTGTCATACAGTTCTTCTTTGATTCGATTTTCCACATACAACGAACCTTCAAATCTGTATTTGTTTAAAACAATAGCTCTCTATTTGAATCTTTTCATTGCGAGATCCATTTGCTTATTAACCTTCCTCTTTATATTTAACCTCCATAAAATTCTTGCTTAACTATCCACCTCTATTTTAATTGCTTGCCTTTTTCTCTCTCATTATCATTTAGAATTATCAATCTTACTGTATACCTGTAAATTTCCTTCAACTGCGTCACCAGTTGAACTTTGATTATTCCACTTTCACATTTTAAAAACCCTTTCATTCCATTGTTCCACTCCACTCTGTTTTCATTCCCTCTTCCTGCTATTCTATAACCTAAAACATCCCCATTGTCCCTGTGGATTTTACATACTCCTCATCTACTCCTTCCATGTGTGTCATTAACCCTAGCGAATATCATCCATTTCCTCCTTATTGACACTCAAATATTCCATCATGGCAACCCTTTCATATTTTCAAACACAGCCTCACTCAAACATTCTTTCTATTTCCCATTCTTCTTCCTTCCTGGACCATGTACACTCAATATTACATCTTTTCTCCTGTCACACTCAGCCATATACATTCAGCCATGTACCTCTTGGTCAATTACCATTTTTTTTTGTATACCGTTATTTATATGTACATTATTTTTGCTACACATACACACACACACACACTACTATATATATATATATATATATATATATATATATATATATATATATATATATATATATATATATATATATATATATATATATATATATATATATATATATATATATATATATATATATATATATATATATATATATATATATATATATAATATATATATATATATATATATATATATATATATATATATATATATATATATGTATATATATAAATATAAATATATATATATATATATATATATTATATATATATATATGTGTGTGTGTGTGTGTGTATGTGTGTGTGTGTGTGTCTGTGTTAGATGGCATTGAGAAAATGTATTTTCTTACATCTTTTGGCATATACGCAGCCTTTGTTTCTTCCATTATCTCTTACGACCTGGTACCATATCATATTAGTTAATGGTGTGGAACGGTTGCACATGTCATTGACAGAATAACAAAGATTTCCTTTTAGTTTCATTTAAGACTATTCTAATTTCCTGTGACTCATCAGTTAGAAAGTCTAAGTACAATGTGGAAAATATTAGTCTCTTACAATGAGGTTCTTTCTTTATATTTATTATTTTAAGTAAATCAGAGGTTTCAACATACTTACTGTTTTTGTAAAAGTCAGTGATTACGGATGCAGAACCCATGTCATAATTATAAACTTTCATTTTCTTTGTCTTTTCTCTTTTTGGATGGTACAACTGGGGACCTCTGTAACGTCTACATGCTCCATTTGTAATTTTTAGTTTAACGGTCAATGAACTATGCTGCAGCAGGGTAGATTAACTATCTATTTCATGGTCATGTGATTGTAGATGATGATATCATCCACATTGAACCTCTTTGGTTGGGGCTAAATTGAGCAACGGCCATGGGGCATGCCAGTCCCACACTGTATTGAAAGGAAGGGTTAAGTCAGGAAGGGCATCTATTAATAAAATATCTGTCAAACCCTTATCATGAAATGACTCCATTCAAGATAAAACAACTACAATGAGTAATCAACTTAAACTCACTGGAAGGACTGAGTTGAAGTAAAAATCAGGTATATGAATTGCATTCATCTTAAATTGAGTTCTTTTTTTCATTATCAAAAGTGTGGTATATTTACTAGGTTATCCATGCAAAGCTGTTTTTAAAAGTCTGTCAATGATTAAGGATGCAGTAGTAGAAAATTCTTTGAAAACTTTCAGGCATGGTTTTGGTCACACCCATGGAGTCAGCAGTGCTGATCACTGATACAGCTGGGGAATATGTAACGTCTATTCAGTGTTTTGCATTTGTAGTTCTTGCTAAAGCACATTTTTTCTATGCTTTGCAGAGTAAGTAGATTAACTGGTTCTCCAATTTCTTGGCACTGTTATTTAGATGATGATATTTCCACATTACCCAGCCTCTTTGGTTGGGGGCTGGTGCTAAAGTTCCCCCTCAATCTCAGTGCCAATCACATATTTCATTGATTAGAGGTAGATAGGAGTGGCATCTGCAGTGTAAATATTTAAGGTGCCAAAACCGTTTTTTAAAAATGATCCAAAAAGCATTTAAAACAACTAAGAGTCTCATTATAAAAGAAAAACCAGCCAAACTGATTTGAAGTAATCATTGGTTCATTTTCCTTATATTTATTGAATATTCATATTCAAAAATCATTATAGTATGAAATTTTGTCATTTAGCGGCACAACCACAAAGTGAGGTGGTAATATTTTTATGTGTTAATGAACACAATGAAAATGTTTTCAAAGTTTTAAAGCATCTTTCAATGAAAACAACCTAAAAATATTTTTCCTAATAAGTCACATTTAGGCATGGGTTTAACATTATCTGAGTAAAATTTCCATGAAAAATATTATAAAACAAAAACAATTAGCATGGGAGAAAAACAGAATCAATTACAGTTTATCCACTGGTTGTTCTTGCAAAGCACATTTTTGACGAGTCTTACTGATGTAGCAGTAACTAGCTAAGGGCCTCCAATTTCACCACTTGTTTTGATGGATTTCGAACCTTTTTTCAGTAACAATATGAAAATTTATTTCAGGATGGTGCTAAAGTTCCCCCATCTGCTGCTCACAAAAAACCAGTATTTCATGATTGCCAGAGTTAGTAGATATCATCCTATTGCTGAGAAACATGCTTGGTTTTGTCAATAAAAATGGCGAGAATCTTGCCATTGTTAAGCGTTGCTCTGACCTCTGTCTAGTTGTGGACAATGACTGTGGCACTGGTTCTTGCTCGTGTAATATTGGGCTTGGGCATATTAATGCGGCAAGCCAGCTTAACTTTGCAATGATTAGGGGTCTCCAGAACATGGATTAAGTTGCTTACCTTTCTTACAACGGTGTAGGTTCATTGTCAAGGGACTTCCTATAACCAGACATGAGCTTTTTCGTCTGCTTAACCACTGCTTGTCATCATGTACCTGGAATTACGGAAATTTACATATCCTTTTTCCTTTTACGTGAATTTGCTGATAAGAAATTCATGACTACTGCGTTGTCATGCACAGATTGGTTAAACTGTGAAAATAAGCAAATCTCATGGTTGCCAGTGAATTCCTCTCTAAACTGGGAAAGCTGAAGTTAATGAAAGGAACAGAAAATCTGATGAATGGTTTCACCGCTGCGTGGGTGGAAGTAACCTCACCAAGGGTCTCTGAATCTTAGTATGTTATGCAGATCGTTCATATCTGTTCTTTTTTCCTTTTTTCCATACATCCCCCTCTCTCTCTCTCTCTCTCTCTCTCTCTCTCTCTCTCTCTCTCTCTCTCTCCACGACTCAGTTTAGCTGGTTAACCACTCGGTACATTATTCACTACCTAGGTCCAGAGGGCCACAGTGGGTTCTTAAGGTAACAATGCCACTTCTCTCTGGCCTCAAAGGGGACTGAACCCGGGACCTCTTAACAAGTAAGGAGAGTGTGTTACCGGTCTCCTCTGAGGGAAAAGATAAAATGCAAGTGAACAGATAGACTTTAAATGAACAAAAATAATTTACAGGTAATATAAAAGAAAAAAAATATCATAATAGATATCGCACATAAACCACGAAAGAATGTAACGGGATAAAAAAAAATGTGCATATTATTGAATGGCAAACTGAAAACTGTATGGCCTTAATATTACTCAAAGTTCAGCAGAATTATAAAAGCTTTCTCCAATTCGTTTTCTATGGCAGTCTTTTTTTATTTTTTCGGAAGTGTAAAATCTAATGGATTGCTCTTTTATATTAAACTATCTGACCAACCTAGCGCTGCCCAGGAAAACTCTGAAGGACAAACGATAAACTCTCTCTCTCTCTCTCTCTCTCTCTCTCTCTCTCTCTCTCTCTCTCTCTCTCCCTAACACCCCCTCTACTCTCTCTCTCACTCTCTCTCCCCTCTCTCTGTCTCTCTCTCTCTTTCCCCAACACTCCCCCACTCTTTCCCCCTTTCTCCCCTAACACCCTCTCTACTCTCTCTCTCTCTCTCTCTCTCTCTCTCTCTCTCTCTCTCTCTCCTCTCTCTCTAACACCCCCTTTACTCTCCCTCTCTCTTTCGTGATCAGATAGTTGCTTCAGTTACACTGCTCAGCATTTTTGAAAACTTTTGGGCTTATAGGCATGAGGTTATTTTTACATCTCACAACCTTACTGTGGATTAGACACTAATATCCGGATATCACCCCCTTCGATGTCTCCCTCAGTATTCTTTTCCAGATAGTAAGTATACTGAAATGAGGTATGATTAGCCAGTGACTTAATATAGTTACTATCTACAGGCAGAACCAGCCCTGTTTCAGGGAAGCACCCCATCCCCTTTAGTGCCCTTTGGTGAAAAGTGATGACTTAGACAGTATTCTTTCCTAGATAGTAAGTCATATGTTCAGGTTTTTGAAATTGCTCGATACATTTCAGAGTTATGTTGGAACATACACACACACACATGCATACATACATTTGTATATATAGCCTATAGAAGATAAACGAAGAAGATTTCAGTGATATGAAACAGCCATTTTTATTCTGTTCTCTTCGGAATGATTACAGTCATAAGACAATATCTTCAAAAATACAGCCAGTTTCAAGACTATATTTTTAAATGAATCTTTAAATTATCGTTTTAACTCGAAGCAATATGTAATAAATACAGATTTACAATGTATGTGTTATTCATATTCATCAAATAAATATTTTTTGAAGGAACAACCACAAAATCTGTACTAATGTATGAGCCACATAATGCAAATTAGTTTCATTTAACCACTCATATGTTACCCTGCCTGACCTTTTTATCTATAGCTAGAAGAGAAAAATCATGAAAGAAACATCTTAAACTTCTGACGAAAATTCATTTCCACTGAAGTTGAAATAAACGTTTATGTCGTTAGTTTCATTGACCTTACATACAGGCACCCTAAGAGGGTTATCTTAACGAAGAACTACTTATACTGTACTGCTGAATATACTTTTCATGTCAGAGCTTCATCATGAGTGTGAATAATGAAGACGATTTAATTAAGATTAGATCATTACCTCTTGCATGTGCAAAGAACTGGGTCTCACCTTCCACCCTTCGTGCTAATATGTCATAATTGTGTCCACTGGTTTATGGTCCCCTCCTTCCGCTCATGACACAATGTCTTTCCTTGTCACACAACAGAAGGCACAGAATATAGATTATAATTAAGAAACGTTGGATGCGAGGACGAAGTAATGAAGAACCAAGTGATAATACAATGAAACGGATGAAAGTGGTTGGCATTGATTCGCATTACACGAAGTTGACACGGAAGACAGATCACAAATGTTGTGTCGTTTCCTGTAATAAAGAGAACCTTCCTTTCCTTTTTAGGAAAATGAACGACACAGTGTTATAGATCGAAAAGTGGAGACAAAAGATCAAATGAGAGCTTATAATGTGGAAAGTAACTAAGCTGTTAATGATCTCGGCATAATTACGGCTACAAACCGGTATCTGAAACTCAAAGCTCATGTGGGCGATATTCAGCTGTCCTTCCTCGATTACTTTCATTCAATGTACTTCCCGCCTCAAAGTTACCAGGATATTCATCCCACCTGAGCAGAATTGCCTGAGATCTGCCCGAAACTCTGACGCTCCCTTTCAGCTTTCTTGACAGAAAATACACCGTTATCTAGGGTAATATTACTTATAGATAAGTTTTCGGTGACAACACATTTATATTAATTTTATTTCCCCTGACATCGAGAAGGTAACCTCTATGTTTGCGTAATTTTAACTCCGTTATTACCTAAGTATTTATCATACGAATTTTCAGACAACAGACTGCAATTAGCTCCAGAGTTCAAAGAACCTCGTATCGAATCTCCTTCTGCTCTCAACAAAAATTAATTTTGAAAAACTCTCCTCAATTTAAAAATTTTTGCAATATTCTTGCAATATTTACATATTTGATGACATTTTTACAACTAATCAGTTGTCGGTCTCGGGCTAGTTCAGTTTTCCTTTTCAGTTTTCGTTTTCATTAAAAGATTTTTCTCTTGAAACCATCTTCTCTTCTCTTTTGCTCTTGATGCCATTTGGTTTGAGGTGTCATGTTAACATAAAACAAAGTGGCCGACATTGCCCTTCAAACCTTGTATTTCCCTCTGGTTTCTTTGAGGTTCACATATACTTTTATAATTAATCATCGCAAAGTAACTTTGAAATGAAAAGAAAAGTGCCCGTCTGACCCAACATCTCCATTTTACTCTTTTTGTCATCCCCTTTCACAACGTTGCTTCCATTGAGGTCAGGCGAGATTTCTAGGTAAGTATCTTTCCTTAACATTTTTCCCCTATTTTAACAGCTGTATTTTTCCTTCGCCGATCCCCTGCTTTCAGCCTGAAACTATTTTCTTACCCTCAAACCCTTTTCTTCTCACACAGTTTTATGGTTGTCGTTCTCTCTTCAACTTTTACTTCCCCGTTCAATTATACATCTATACCACTTCCTGTTAAAAGTTCCAAGACTTCTTTGTTTTCGTTTTATTCAGACACACTAAAGCTCTCTTTTCCTGTCTAGTTCATCATTCCTTACACAAATTCCAAAAAATTCCTCGTAATCTTTTCTAGCAAGGAAACATTTTCAATCACTTGAGCAAACGCATAACCTGCTTACTTATTTCTGCTGCTCATCTTCAACACTTTTTCTATTTTCCACGCAAAAACGATAATTTTTTTCCTTTACATGCGTTTGAACTATTGCAATTTTGTTTCATCTATTCGTTTCTTTACGAACGTTAACAGCCGAACTTCTTTCATGCAGTTTTCTCCTCTTTGAAAATGCCTTTTCCTTGTTGGTTCTAATACCGTCTTCCTCTGTTCATTCGCACTTTACGACTCTGAATGTTAGTCTTCTAACCTTTTCAGACACTCATATTCTTTCTCTAATCGATAACTACTGACTTCTACATTATTATAATGTTCGAGAAGCTATCCCCAGTGGCCACAGCTCATTTTGTCCACTGCGATAATCTGTTATCTAATCTACATTTCTCAGATTTGTCTCGAATTTCACTAACTAGCTCCATCTGCTATTTTCTGCATAAGACAAAAGTATTCTAATTCATTCCTATAAGTCATACACTTCTTGCCTTTCAGAATTCACTGCAAATAATTCACAAGGATGAATTCTTTAAAGTATAGACTAGTAATCAAAATCCTTCTCTAAGGGTTGTGCCCAGGTCTAGGTTGACGGCGGTATCGTAATTTCGTTGCTCTGTTATTTTCCTGTTTCATCCAAGATGGAACGAACATAAAGCAGCTAAAGTTTACCGTTTTATTTACAAGATGATTCAGGTACTTCAAGATAATAACGAGACTTCACATAACTGCATAACTGTATAAGAATATAAATCCTTGATAAAAAACAATGTTTAGAGAAACATCCAATAGAAACTTAAACTTATTAATAAAAAAAGAAAAAAAAAACAGAAGTGCAGAGATATTGCTTACATCAGCCTTAATTAGTGAATTGTAATGACAACTTACGAACATCTAGAGTGAGGGAATAGAGAATATATTGCTAAATACGAGGATCTGAAGTCTGACTCTTCGTGCGACTGAGAAATGATAATAAGACCGTGAATTTAGGTTAGCAAACAACCCCCTTTTCTTAGCCTTATCAAGTCTTCATCTTCTACGAGCACCGATGACATACGAAGTACAGCTATTTAAATGCTGGCTGTTATTAATCAAAACGACGCACTTACACATTCGAGTAGCATCGTGATTAGTTCCACTTTTAAGTTCTTTGACAGGCAGATATCATCTCACATGCAAAAGGTATGGCTGTATACACTAAGTCTGGATGACCTATTTATCGAGAGAAAAACTTGGTGTCATGAAGCTCTTAGTTCTAAGATCTGTAAGGTCTACAATGACGATTCTACTGTATATATGACTGTTTGTTGGAGAAAATTAATATGGCTCAGTCATAGTATTCAAAAGCTCCTCTCATGAGTGTGTGGAGACTGCAATGCAGATCACTGCGGGTGGTTAATTCAAATTCCACAGAACAACATGGCGGGTATGCTCTTTAGATCTGCGCATCCTCCGATTTTGTCCATCTAACTGAAGAACCCATGCATATTTCCAGTAATAGATTAGATGTCATATTCACAGATGTTCCAGCTATTGTCAAGTCCAAGGTCTGCAAGTGTATAGGTAATGCCGACCTTTGTGTCACCGAGATGGACATATCTGTCAATCAGTTCATTCCCAATGCCACCCTTGGAAAAATGGTCTGCTGAAATCTAGGCTAACAGGGATCTCATTATTGAAGCTGGCCAGTCACTTAATATTTCAGATGCTATTTCAGAGCCGGGTCCCAAGAAGAAGTTAAATGAAATGCTGATGGACAAAATCATTCTCAGGAAAATTACACCATTTTAGTTGAGTCTCGCTATGCTGCGAACAGAATTTACCATATAGCCTAGCTGAGAGAAATTACAATTGTTCTTTAAAGAGGAAAACTGAAGGAATTACTCAGCCTCGTCTGTGGTGGATCACATTGGCATCTTCTATCTTTGGGTCAGGCTTGCTTCCATTTCATTACTACTAACAGATGATGGTAGATTGATCATGGACTCTAAGGAAAAGGCTGAACTGCCTCATCGAGCTTTTAAAGCTAAGTTATCAGCTGAGGATGTCCCTCTCCCCAATACTTGTCATCCTGAACCTATTCTTACAAAATTTGCATTTCACTCTAGAGATATTAAGAAAATTCTTGATAATCTTGATAGCTAGGGGTGGAGAAGAACTTTTATGTTGATGTAGTATCTTTGCTGATGAGCACTAGCTTAGTAATACAGTGCCTTTTCCAAAGAGTGGCATATCTGCAGGCTGCAGTAACTACAGGCCAATATTAGGACCATTGATGGAAAGTCTTGTTTGTCAGTTTTTCATAAGTGGTATTTTAATACAGATCTTTCACATTCACAGTCGATCCCCGATTCTCATTTCCTACCAAGGGCGACCAGATTGGTTGAACAGCAGCAACAATATGCAGTAAATGTTTCTTGCTGTCTCAATTCTGGAGGTCCTTTACTCCTCACACTGTTGGACTATGGAACAGTCTCCCTGAGGATGTCGTACAACTGGAACCTCAAAAGTTCAAGCGAAAATGCAATGCATTACTACCTTAAAGCAATTCTCTTTGTCCTTCATAATAAATTTACTTATATTTTTATCTGTTTACTTATTAATGGGCTAATTAATTTTTTCTTTTCTAATAACTGATCTCCTCTTTTTGTATTTCCTTTAACCTTCTGTTACTTCTTTCAAATGAATACTATATTCTTTGGAAGCCTGAATTTCAAGTCATCGGCTCCTGTGGGCTTGTACCATATGAATAGGTTCATTCCTTGAATAATACAGATATATAGCAGCATATATATATATATATATATATATATATTATATATATATATATATATATATATATATATATATATATATATATATATATATATATATAATATATTCAAAGACTAGGACATCAGTACAGGGGTTTAGCTTTTTCTATAGAGTTTACCTTCAGTGCATCGTTCAACTTATATGCTCGTTTCGGGACAGTTTCTTTGTATACGTAACATATACCTGCAAACAGACCCCATGTATATGTCACAATGGTCGTGTAGAACCTACGCAAGTGTGATACGATGCAAATGCTATAACAAGCTTTATAAGTGTTCTTTGCCTCTGTGCCTATTGTTCGGGAAGACTCGTGCGTAATATGGACATTCGAGAGGTAGTGAAAGTGGGAAAAAGATTATTAATGGTATAAGGTCTCATAGGCAAAGACTTTGGGTCTTACTTATTGTAATAGCCAGTATTTTGAGTGGGAGCTGTAGATGTCACTCTGCTGACGTCACTAACACTTTCGGGATGAAGGCGAACTTTGAACTTTGGGAAGTGAACCGTTTTTCCCTTGGGTAGGGAGTTATATTACATATACTTTTGAAATAATAATAATAATAATAATAATAATAATAATAATAATAATAATTTATTATTATTATTATTATTATTATTATTATTATTATTATTATTATTATTATTATTAGTTACTGCCCCAAAATATGAAATTACGTAAATATGTTTTCAATAAGAATTCTAAAGAATAAGGTTATTTCCATTTCGCTGTCGATGAACATTTTCCTGTTGCTACTATCGTTACTCCTTTCAAAAAAGTAATTAGACAAAAGAATAAGTTTCTTTTCATCATTGGTACCCGTCAAAATAAAAAGCATAAAACGACTCTACCTATACATATCGTGATAGCGCGTAAATAGCAGCGAAGTAACATTCAGGTGCTATAAGCAGATAAATATTTAGGATGATGCCAGAATACACCTTGTGCATGATATTTTCCAGTGGAAAGGAGGTCGAATTTCACAGTCAAGTGTTTGTACAGACCATAACATGATGGTGATCAAAATGATCCATTGAAATGCATGCATGAATTTATTCAAAATGATGAGTTAAATAAATGAAAAGATCCCACAGGGGCAGGCAGATTCATCCAACTCTGAAGACAATTAACGCGATGCTGATCCATTACTAAAATGATGTGACTGATTGAAGCTTTTTCCTCGGAATGAAAGTTTACTGCTAAACTATTAAGTTGATATCTATGTTAAGAGCCCTTTTAAAATTTCACTGAAGTTTCATAATCGATGTTTTGTTTTGTATTTAGTATTGAATCGTTTCCAGCCACCAAAGTTTTTACTTTGATCACTTACTTTACCATACAGTTTCATACAAGATCGGCAAAGAAATATTTACACATCGAAGCTTCTAACAGCCAAACACCCAAACTAACAAACAAACAAAAGATTCGAGTTAAACCATAAAGTGTAATTTAGTACGCCAAGCCATTAGAAAAGAGTAAAGCTTAACCTTTTGAAACAAACTCGTCGCAAAGTGAACTTTGAACTCTCCACTTGCATCTGCTTCAGTTATAGCTCCGTGGGAAGTTTTGCAGTTGGCTTGTGATTAATGATGTTTTCTGAATATATTCATGCTACAGTAGATTAGTATTGGCGGAGTGGCAATGATATTATCAAAACGCAGTTACTCACAAACATTCGTGCTATTATGTACTACGTATGTATGTATGCATGAATACATGAATATATCTATGTGTAATAACTTACAACAAGTGTGGCTGTCGATGGTGGGAGAGAAATGTTGGCTCATTTGGATCTAGGCCTTTGATTTCTAAGTTACCAAGGTGGTTAGCTTTCTTTCAACATTTTCCAATTTTTCTGGCCTGTTCCTCATTTTTTTTTTATCTTAAACTTGCCAAAAATTCTAACCGCTGCTGATTTTGTGCTTTGTATTTAAGGAAATAAAAAATGGTGTGGTACATACCCAGAAAACCGATGTTCCGCAGGATACTATACTGGGATCAGAAGCTGATTATCTTTAAAACGTTAAAAGTGTGATTCATATTATTTATTTCTGAGATTTTTTCAGAGGGCACGTGTTAATAAAGGATAATTCTAAAACATATTATCTATCTGCATCTTTAGACCAATAATCAGTACAGAATCTTCCTAGCATAGTACAGCAGGTTAATGGTAACATCCTTTCAGGAGGCCCAGGAACATCCGTCGACCTAACCTCCCACATTTACTCATGACAATCAGTAATACCTTGACCTCAGGGTTCACTGACTATTCAGTTCCTTGTTCTGTCAAGCTCCAAGATTATCAACCTGCCTTCGATTAGTCTAATTCTCATGACGTGCCCCTCTTTAAGGGGCAGACTTGGCTGATTCCGAAAGTAAGGTCCAATTTGTTTACCTTTTCAGCCGTATTTTTCTTAATGTTTGGCCTAGTTAAGGCGTTGGGTACCTTGTCCTATTGGCGGTGCATTAAAAGGGGATTCCGAGTAAAATGAACTTTTTTTCTTGGCATGCATTGCAGTTGTGTATCGACTCTGTTTTGCTTATAAAATTGCATGTTAAATATTTTTGTCTCGTGACATGTGCCTTTTATAGATTTCTCGTCTAGAAACAATTTTGTTCTTACTGATACATTAGTAGAAATCACAAGCCTCTTTTGACATGATAATGTGTTTTTGCTTTCAATTTTGGATTGATATAGTTAGCAACCTAGTTCCCAAAAAATAGTGGTGATATCAATTAGGATTTGATTTACTACCAGGCACTGCAGTTAGGATAGGCTACTAACTAGCCAAGAAAGGTAGAGCTTGTTCTTTAAAAGTCGTTTTCTAGAAATTTTTTCGATCCATGATGCTTCTACCAGGACAACTGCGCCTCACCATCTGAACTGGCTTATGCATCAAACAAATCTGTGATATGCATGACTGGAATTTATCCTTTAAGTCGGGAAGTTATAGTTTTCCAAGTCCATATCTATTATCTGTTTATTAATTTACAGTTTGAGCAATTAACCTTTAACATGTTTTCGCCCGTTTAACATATAAGATTAAGAAACTTCATTTGCTCAGATGATAAGGAAAGGCATTAAGCTCTATACTCAGATGATAAGAAATGGCTCCTGTCAAGCCTGTAAACTTATCTATAATGATGAAATGGAAACACTGGAAAAACCATGCTATCTATAGCTGGGAACTTACACTTTGAAGTGTCCTCGCAGTTTGAAGAAAGCTTTTTTTATAAAGTGGACACGAACTTTAACCTGTGTAATTAGATGAAAATAGACGCGTATCCAGACGGAAACCAGTATATGTTATTTAGTGCTGTTAATTTATATAGGCTATGTACACTCACAAAAGCATGACAATGTAAAAAAAAAAAAAGATACTATATGATCAGGCCATTCGTCACAAAAAATAAGATTTCTTTAATGTGACTGATATAATCAACGATTTCCTAAAATACAAGACCAAAGAAAATCTTCGTCAGCGGCGTCAGGTGAAATTAGAATGATCAAAGGAATTCCCAATTTCAGGAAAGCAAAACCTCCTAGGAAGGTCTAATTGCAACAGATGGCTGATAAACTTACCCCATCAGTCGCCCGGGCAAACTGGGATTTTGAAGAAAACGTAAAACCCGAAAACGACCTTACAGGAGCGTAATATCTAGAAAGCCAATGATTCTCCCCGCAGTTTTACCACTAAAGCCTGCTAGTCAAGTCAAGCGTAGGTGTAGTGTTTCAGGAAACAAGCCAGAAAGCAAGGAAATGCCATCAGTTTGCATTTTTTTTTTCTTTTTATGTTTACAGTTTCACTGCCAGAGGTGGCGCAATTGTAGCGCTCGTCACAGAAATTTCATAAGTCATCGAGTTTGCGTTGCACTTTCAGGGAAAAGCTTAAAATGCATACGATTAAACGAACATAGTAACACACACTCTCTCTCTCTCTCTCTCTCTCTCTCTCTCTCTCTCTCTCTCTCTCTCTCTCAGATTCTTGTAAGAAAAACAATCCAAGAGATCAAAGTACAAGAGAGAAAATTGTTACTTTAAAGAAACGTTGAAGTCTTGATAAAGTTAGCAGACGAAGATCACTTAATTAGGCTCACGGTCACAATTAAGCAAAATAAAAGATTTTAGAATAAAAAAAAGTATTATCCTAATATCCAAAGTAAGAAGCTTAATTTTCTTATAAAGATGAAATGAGGATAGACTATAAAGAGAGACAGTGAAGGAGAGAGAATTGTTTTCAGGTTTGCCTGCAGTTTGCCTACTATACGGGAGAGTCGAGAGATATGTTTATGACGAGCCTTTGAAGAAAACGGATACCCCAAACCGAGCCGAGAGAATGCGGAAGAAAACAATAGAAGAACGAGAAAAACTGCAGAAATATTCCCTTTGCGAACAGCACCTCCTCTTTTTAATTAATAATCTTCTTTGCGATGCTCAGAGGAGAGGGAGGAGGAGTTAATACTGAGTCGGTAATTATCACGTGTTACATAGTGGTGCTTCTGTTTGTGTTTTATACATCGCCTTCTCGCTTGGCTTTTATACTCTGAACTTCCTTTATGAATTAATTAAAGATCAGCAAAATTTAGCATACTCATTTTTATTATATATATATATATAAGCTGTGTTACAATACGTCGAGCATTTCTTTCGGTTTAACTTTCGTTATTTCATTAATTTTTTTGCTTTGTCTATTGAATATATGTCCTGCCTTGCTCGCAGGTTTCTTCTAATCCTACTCCTTAATTTTTAAGTACATGCAATAATTATGGCCTCCAGAGCTTTGCTATTGATATTTATCACTAGAATTTTATGAACAGGTATAGTGTTACTTTGCCATGACAATTTTGAAATATTTCTACGAGATGGGTTAGAAAAGGCGTATCCCCGAAGATGGAAGTATATGCATGAAATCAAAGTTCTTGGTTGCAGAAATTCTTAGAATGCATGTAATGATTATCACTTGATATTTTTAATGATAAAAACTGAAATGGATTTGTCAAAAATGAATTTAGAGATCAAAACAGATGAACACAATGTTTAAAAGGAGGCTGTGTCCCCCATTATTGACGAACGTAAATGGGTTGATGTTGGTGACTTTGGTCTTGCAATGTTCTATTTGGTGTGCATCTACATGATATATCTTTTATTTAATTGGTACGTCTGTAGGAAAATATGTTTCGGCTGTTAGTTTTGTGCAGGACTTCTTAAAGTATTAGCTCTTTCTTACGGCCTGAACAGCTCAAATGAATATTTGAAATAAAAGATATGAGTTTTAGATTTCATATCTAGATATTAGATTAAAGTAGGGATCACAGCCAAAACCTTTAATTAATTTGCCGTATTTATGATAAAATGGCGTTTTGCGAAATATAATATTGTAAAAATAAATTTCTTTAATAGCTTGTTACTGACTCATTATCTTCTCTCTCTCTCTCTCTCTCTCTCTCTCTCTCTCTCTCTCTCTCTCTCTCTCTCACTCCATTTCTCAGAACTAAATCAGTTTAAAAACTAAGACGTAAGCAGTTCGTCTAATTGCAGCCACATGTGTAATAAACACAAGAATATTAGTAAAAAATTAAAGAAACTGTTTCAATTGTGATAAAGTCTCCCGCTGTTGTAGTAACAGGTGCTTTACAATGCTCTCTCCCCTTAAATAGTTATCGTCGTTGCTGGAAATAGTGTATAACGTTTTTAATAAGAATGATAACGCGTCTGAAAAATAGTTGTCAAAACAAAACAAGATTTGCATAATCGCATACAAGACAGTTAAACAATTACAGCATACTAAAAACTACTTCGCTGTAACGTATACTGAACTTAATTTTCTTTTTATTTGACAAAAATACACTTTCTTTTCTGTATAAAAGTGCATGCCTGATATGTAAGAAATAAAAAAATAAAAAAAAATAACCATGGTATCAAGGGCAAACCACAGCAGGTGCTAGCATTCTTGATAACATGCTTTGAAAATTCAGTCCGAGTCGAAAAAAGCTTGCGCTCATAAATGAAAGACGACCGAAGTCTTCGTCGTTGCTAATGAGATAATGGTCCATTTCTTTCTTCCAGGCAAGGGTGGCAGTACGGTACGGTATGGTACGGAATTACGGTACGGTATGGTATTTTTCCACCTGCAAGAACGGTACGAAATTACGGTACTATATTACTTTTTAAGTACGGCGGTACGAAATTACGTTATTTTTTCCTGCAATTATTCCGTACTTATTTATTCCAATGTGACTGCCCACATCCCGGATAAACCAGATGACAAATATTGACTTTTTGATAGGGCAACCTAATTTTTTCCCTGACGAATGTTTTAAGATGCAACCTTATCTTTCCAGGAAATTCAAAGGAACTCGACAGATTTTAAGGAAATTCTAAGGAATGTGGCATATTTAATATAGCTAAAAAGATTAAATACTCTATACTGAGTCTGAGAGAGAATAATGAGAAACATGCCTACATGGCTACATTAATACACCACGATGTCAGTGGCATAGTGAGACGCACTGGAATCAACAGTCACTTCACTTGCTGTACTTCACGCTATGGAGAAAAGAGAGGAGGCACTCCTTAATAATGCGCATTTCTTTTCTGCTGTATACTTAGATCCCAGGTTTCAGTGTCTCCTTAAGCAGCCACAGAAGATAATAGCTCAAAAGCATCTATGCGAATTGTGGAGAAGGATGTCAAAAGAGGAAATAGAAAAAGAGGTAAACAAGGCAATAATGCATGACGCAATACTTTCTGACAACAAAGAACACTGTCTGCATGTCGAGGACAGGACAGGTGAAAACATAGATGCGATTGATCAGCTTTTGAATGCAAGTGACAAAAACAATGAAGCCTGTGAGCGAGTAAGCACTGGCATGCATGCCATTAGACAAGCGGTACAAACTTTGGCAGCTGTAAGCGAGTAGATAGGAATGTAGACATTTTCAAATGGTGGCAATGTCATCCACATCAAGACTTGAAGAAACTGGTCGAAGTGGCAGTGACTCTTCCTGTCACTCAGGCTAGTGTAGAGCGTACTTTTTCAGGTTTACGGTATATCCTCGATGAACTTCGGCTAGGGCTCAAAGAGGATATAGCTGAATCTATTATGTTCCTGCGTTGCAACACCTAATAAATAATCAAAGGACCAGTTTATGGATGTGAGATTCCATTTTTACTTAAAAGAACAATGAGTGAAAATAATGAATCTTTTTGTTCATCTGTATGTAGAAGCTAAATTTTTTCTTTAAATGATATTTCTACACCCAAAAATATTATCAAAAGACTTGTTTCTTAATGTGAATAAATGTTCATTTTAAAAAATCGATGAATAAAGATAATGAAGTTTTTGTTTATATATCTGTGGAAGGTATAGTCCATTCATAATAAAGCACGAGGCCAATGTTGACATCTCTTTAGTATTTCCTATTACTGTAGCCTATTATAGGTTAATTGCTTTGATTTATTATAATTCTATGATAAAAATGCAAATTTGTGTATTATATGTAGGTTCAAAAGGGCTGAACATGCTAACAGGAGCAAAAATAATTGCAATTCTAGTTGACCCGCCTCCTTCCATTCTTATTTTGCATGCCTAATAAAGTTTCGCAGCCTTCACCTCTGGCTCTGGAAAGTGCCAGAATGTAATAAAGTGGTAAACCTACTCGAAAATTAAATATAGTAAACCTCTCTCTCTCTGACACACACGCTCACATACTCTAACACATATTTATTGCATTCCACTAACAGCAAAAGTAAAAAACAATATAGTAAATCCCAAGTGAGAATTGAAACTGGAAGAGGAATTGTTTGGTAAATATAATATTATTGATTAATTTCCGCTGGAAATGTAATGGCAGAGGTACGAAACCAGGTACGAAATTACGGTACGAAATTTTCTTTTATCGTACCAATACGGTACGGTTCTTTAGGTATGGTACGAAATTACGGTACGATATTTTTAAGCTATCGGAATTACGATATTTTTTCCGTACCGTACCGTACTGCCACCCTTGCTTCCAGGACATCAGATGGAATCCTAGCCTTGTTTGGGAATGTTCTCAGCCTGCGAAAGATACCAGTCACATGGCGACGGTCGAGGCTTCTTCCAAGTAATTTGTTTTATAATAATAATCCATCTGCGAACCTTCCCATTTAAGCAGGTCAACACCGAAAGACAACTAAGAGTTTTACACAGTACAAGGACGGAAATTACATTTAATATTTATTTTGGTTAAAGATAAATAAAGTGAAAAAAAGTCTTTCACGTTAATGAAAAATCAGTTAACAACGTCTAAAAATGCATTAGAAAAATATATCATGCCTGCGGGTGTTTCGCCATTTAGACGTCTAACAGTCAACAACTGTTTATACGTTAAGGAATGAGAGCGCCGTTCAAGTTTCAACGCCTCTTTCATCTTTATGAACTTGAACCGTCTAGTTGTAGTTTGCCTTCTGGTAATAGGTTCACGCCTTGGGTAGCTAATATGGTTTTCAGCTCATCATTTTATCTTAAAACCTATGTTTGGGCTTTGAAATGTGTACTTCCCAGCCTTCAGTCAAAAATGTTTTGCGTTCTCACCATGCTACCATGCTATGCGGTCAATGGGAAGCTTACAAACTGAAAACCCTAATCCAAAATATTTACCTGAGATGCATTCTATTCGGTAAAGTAAGGCGGATCAATACATGAGAAACACTTCATTTTCATTTATTTATATATATATATATATATATATATATATATATATATATATATATATATATATATATATATATATATATGTGTGTGTGTGTGTGTGTGTGTGTGTGTGTGCGTGCGTGTTAATTCCAGTAAAAAAATCAGACAGCAGCAAACGATGAATCCTTCTAAGTCTTACTGCTTACGGTCTGAATACAGAACAGCAACGTTTGTGGAACGAGTGTCGGAAAAGGAGGCAATTTTAAATCCTGCAGCTTATAAAAGGGTAATTGCGTCCCACTGACGTTCGAGTGCCTGGCTCCAGTCACAGTGTAGGTAAAACCGGACGTGCGAGTAGGAGGAAGTTAGGGCAAGAGGTAATCAAGGCTGAGAGAGAGAGAGAGAGAGAGAGAGTGCTATGACCGACTTGCCACTGCACAGACACGCTAAGATGATTTCAGGATAAATAGAGCTGGTGCTATATTTTGATGCATTCATTAAAACACGTGTTAGTATAAATTACTTTGATCATTAGTGATGAGTGCTAACTAACTGTTGAAACATTTTTATTTTGAGGACACATCATTAGAGAGAGTAAGAGGAGCGAAGCCAGCAAATTTTGCCCTCTTTAATATTGACTCCTGTTCTCAGAACAGGGGAAAAATGAAATGAAATGCGAGTCTTTTGCGTGGGGGTTTTATTAATCATTTCCATTCGTCATTACTCTTACTAGAAAATGTCGGTTAATTTTTTTTAACTTAACGAGAGGAACTAGACGCTATCTATTCCACCGTGCAACGGTTAAATACGGACCTCATTGCTCAGAAATACTGTACACTCAAATACTATATAAAATGCTGTTAGGCACGGACGAATGGCAATGTAGTCAGAGCATGGCGACCTTGCCAAGGTTTCTGCGTATAAGGTTGGCATACGAGTGAGTCCCAACCAAGGTTTATCTTCAGCACACCCCTGCCACGCTTGCGGTGACGTGGTCTCGCAAACACACACACACACACACACACACACGACAACAACCACAAACCACATCAACACCGAACATTCAGGCGGCAGTGGCTTTCACCCACACGTTTCTTGCCTCACGTCGTACACTGGGCATCGTGCCATGGAGGAAAGGAAAGCACTCCACTTCCTCACCTTTGACCAGTGCGCTACGCCTTGAGCATCAGGCGTGCAAGAGGTAGACGAATATCCAATTAACTAAATTCGTTTATCTCCACCTTAACTTTTTTATTGTCGCTTTATGAACCGATTAATTAATGATAATCTTTACTTGAAGAAAACAAAACTTGTATTTTTCTGCCTCTTTGGTCCAGTACTTATTTACAGAGATAGCATGTGTCAAGAATCACATGTTCCATATATTTAAGGGTTTAAAACTTGAAATTAAGTTAATAAAACCATTAAACTATACTCTGAACCTAATCTACGCTTTCTTGAGGCAAGATATGTACAAAGTGCCGATAGATGATTTTTTAACAATTATTCTCTGATGATAAGGATACTCAGTTATAATCAACATAGCTGTACTTTATAGATACTTTCTGATAGATAGTTAGGGTTTGCAGTTGATACTATAAAGATCAACTGAAATTAATGTAAAAAGGATACGTTGATGTAATGTGTCTGTCAACATTATAAGTCTTGTCAAAGGTTACATTGATCTGGCAAACCCATTGTGATAAACCAACTGAAGCGCCGTGAAGATGTCTCACCAGGTTGTCATATTGTAATGAACATTTTGAGAGTACTTTTGGGAACTGGAGAGGCTTGGAATCAGGTACACCTAATGATCTATACCCTTAAATTTTATAGTTAATTCAATATTAAAAAATGTTGGTAGCTTTAATCAAACCTGGAGAACTCTCTTGCAGAAAAATGATAATTTTGGCCTTATCGGTAAGAAAATGATGGCTGAGTATAGGTTGCAGGTTAGGAAAATGTTAACCTCAATACTATGCTATAATAACACTTAATCAATTCCTGTAGAAAATTAAGAACTAACGCATTTATACCCAAAAATAAAACATAAACTGAATATAAAATGAATACAGTCAATACACAGATAATGATAAAAATGGAACTAAATTAAAATACTTTCCTGCTGTAGGCAGAGTTATCTATATTCAAGTTAGGTCTTTTATGTGGAGCTTTGTTTGAAACTGAGCTAAGACTGTTAGAAAATTAGAAAGGTTTCTGACAGTCTTAGCTCAGTTTCAAACAAAGCTTGACATAAAACACTGAAATCCGAAAAATTAAAATAAACACTGTGCATAAGCCGTGGCAATGCTCTCTTATGGATAGGACTGAGGTGGCTTGGCTGGGTGGTCAAAAGGTCCTGAAGTTTGTTTTTACGCTACAGTTCCTCACCCGATTAAGATTTTTCTTATCTAAACATTTCACCACTACAATCACTTAATGTGAGTTATCAAAAAATCGTACATGATTTACAGACTTACGCTGTACAAAAAAAAAAAAAAAAATAATAATAATAATCAGAACCTACAAGTCAGATATTGTGCGTCAAGATATCACATTGTCCGATGCCATTTGAGTGAGTTATGAAAGAATTCTGCGCCTAAAGAATTTGGTTAATTTATTTCCTCTTGTCCTAATTAGCGCTATTAATGTCATTGCACACTATTAATGCCAGCTAACGATACTAATGCTAACAGCAATATGAATATAATATATGTGTGTGTGCACGTGTGCGTGTTTATTGCAAAATAAAAAAAAACATAAAATTGATTATTATAAACACGAATATATTTAATGGCATTAATATCGCTAATGGCATCCTGACAATGTGATATCATGACGAACAATATCTGACTTGTAGGTTCTGATTTTTCTCTTTTTACAGCGTAAGCCTGTAACTCATGTACGATTTTTATAAATATATATATGTAATGGGGAAGGTATGCACTTCTTAGAACTGTCTGTTGTAGCCTACTGCTTGCTTGCACTCTCCCGTAGGAAACAAGTTGTTCGATATTAACTATGCTGGAACTTCACTATCGTTCTCAGATGTCGGCTGTCTTTTCAAGTATTCATAAGTTCTTCTTTTATACACTTTAGGTTAAATGTAAATTTGTTTCCCAATTACATTTATGTAGTCTTTAAACTGTATAACTTTTCCACCTTTCAATGGCACATCGTAAAATTCATGGACTTGGAATTTCACTTGGACTGTGGGCATTCAGAAATTTTATATCAGTTCACAAGTCTGTTCGAGCTTTCACAGTCACCTCTCCACACATCTCGCACACTCCCTGCCCTGATGCCTTTTTCTAACTGACTCCTGCTTTCCAGAGCCTTCGCAGTATATGGGTATGGGTCTGACGCTCAAAATCTATAATTTCGCTAGTTTCGTCCAGATGGGCTTCCCTTTTCCATTAATATTTCATGTTTAATTGTCTATGCAATTCGTTCAACGGTTGTTATCGAGTTAATGTTATGGTGTGCGAGAGGTCACCGGGCGAGGTCAAGATCTATAAATTAGTGTGGTAAACACTTTTGAGTCACTGGCGACAAACGGTTAAACTCCGGCATCTGTTACTTCATTTAGTTTCGTTAACGTCTTTCTGTTTTGCTCTCTGTCTTTATCATTGATTTCTGTATGCCCTGTGCATATCAAAATAATTAGTTTATTTAATTATAGACTCGTTTCTATTATAAACAGAGATATATATATATATATATATATATATATATATATATATATATATATATATATATATATATATATACAGTATATATATATATATATATATATATATATATATATATATATATATATATATATATATATATATAAATAGTATATATATATATATATATATATATATATATATATATATATATATATATGTATGTATGTATGTATATATGAACTGATTGTATAGAAATTCATGTTTGAGACATAACAGGAAATCTGCTAGTTGTTTGTAAGTCCTTGTGATCAGAGAGTAATGAATCAGATATATCATAAGTCGTCGAATGCCATATGATCGTTGGGGTTTAAGTGGTAATCAAATGAGTGCCATATATCACATCTCTTATTGGTTCCTTCTGATTATAAGAGATCAATCAGTGAGGTCTATGACCTAGCAAGTTCAATTTGAAAAGTTAAAATCAGTAAGGGCCTAGCGGTCGACGGGCTAGGAAGCACGTCTGAAAGACAGTCATGGCGAGTGCCGCCTCAGAGTACCTTCTGACTATAATTGCATTGTTACGTAGCGTAATATTAACAACAGGGCCCTGTGTAACTATTAATGAAAATACACGTGTTAATTGTATCTAACGCATTTCATTTGTACTGGTAGAACCTTTACATGGCCGAGAATCAGGTCATATTTTTGGTTGTTAGGTGTGGGGTATTGCCAGTACATATAATGATTAACAGCGTAATTGTGAAGGTGAAATAAACAATGGAAACTCGAAGAAAATCGGCATACAACAGGAGTGACACCACTAGAAGTGCCAATGTAAACAATAACAGAGCCAGAGAAGAGGACAGTGCGAAAGAGCAGTCAACGAATATCCAATGCCTGTTAAAAGAGTTGCACAAATTAACAAATGAAATACAAAATAAAAAGCCCGTCGACCCACCCACAATTTCAGCCGACGTCGCGTCGTCCCCTCAAGCGCGATCATTCGAAAAAATTTAAAACTGTCGGTGCTAGATGGATCAGTGCCTGAGTTTGACAACTCACGCACTGGTGAAGGTTTCTTTTCGATCGAGACCTTCACAAAGTGTATTGAAAATGCCACCATAGGCTGGACAGATAGAGAAAAAAATTGTACAAACAAAGCAAAAAGTGACCGGGAATACAGCACGGCAAATCAGGAGTTGGGACGCCAGTTATTCCTCAGACTGGGATACTTTTAAACAACACCTCACACAAGAGTTTGCCCTTCACCGAGAGGAGAAGATGAACTAATGGAAGCCTACGACCCCATACCTGGGGTTGGGAAAGCCGATTTCAGCATTCTGTAATCACGTTGGTGAAGACTATGAGTCCTTCACCCATGAAAGAGACTAGACTGTAGAGGGAAATGAAGACTTCTGTCGATGCATGCTGAGGTGAAGTCTCCCCACCGCCATAGTGGGATTCATTATTGGCTATGAGAGGCCCTTACAAGCCTTGCTGCCGAAGATTCAACTTCTGCTAGACTACGAACAATGCCGACAAGCAAGGGGAGCCGGGGCCGGCAGACCACGTCCCAACCATTTGTTGCAACGGTTAAACAACCTGACCAAGCGAGTCCTCAGCCAGCCTCACCCACCATTCGAGCAGGGTCACGCCCCCGGGGACCTTGAAGAGGCAAGGGGAAACCAGCCAGGAAAAGGACGGTTGGCCTTTGCTGGTGGTATGGAAGGGAGGGCCACATGAGGGCCCAGTGCCCCTCTCTCACTGAGCCGCGACATTGTTTTCGATGCAATGCAACAGACCACCTTGTGAACGCTTGTTCAAAAGACGACGGCGGCCAGCAAAACAACGCTCCCCTTACACTAAGGAGAGGAAGGGGGAAGGCAGTGTGGAGGAGGAGTCGGGAGGACCCCCGACTACACCCACGCTCATCAGGTCCAAACAACGACCGTGCCCCTGACAGAACAAGGGACGCTTGGTTAGGAGTGAGGTGAGCCAAATCCAACTCCCTCTAGAGAAGTAGTGGACAGCCTTACACCAACTGTTGCTGACCCTACCCAAACGTTGAGGGTGCAGGGAGGAGAGGTAATGCAAGAGCCTATCGCCCGCCCCCAATGCGCGAAATAAGTCCCGGTGCCCATCATGGAAATATGGGTAGGAGAGCCACAGCAAAAGGCGTTGGTCGACACTTGCGCAAGTGTGTCTTTGTTAGATGAACACCTTATGACAGGGTCGGTGCAGCCTATGAAAGGTTGTCTAGTTTTACGGTAGTGATCAGTGTACCTTGTTAGTGATCAGCGTATCGTATTAGGCAGTGAGTCGATATGCAACCTTGAACCTTGTGAAATAGCAGATGCTTCTCACACACTCGCGACCTTGAGTAGCATGCATCAAGGTCACGGTGAAGAACATCTGGATAGACTCCCTAGAACAGCTGATGGATCTACCCCTGTTACTTATCAAAATACTGTCAAGAAAGTTATAGAAAGTTATCAAAATGTAATCGCGATTGGCGACGAAACCCCAGGCAAAATAAATAATTTTCCTTTTATAGAGACCGGGATCAACCAAATTCACAAGATCTTGCCGTATAGACCCAGTCGTTATCAGCGGGAAGTAGAGTACGAACACAAATTAAGGGAACAAGGGACAATTAGAGAAAGTGAATCTCCTTGGGCCTCGCCAATCGTGAAGGATGGTTCTCTTAGGCTATGCGTTGATTATAGAAAGTTGGATAGTATCACGAAAGACAATGCATTTTCATTGCCCTCTATCGAAGAACTGCTGATTAAGGTTAGAGATAGTAAATTCTTCACCACCTTGGATTTAAAGTCAGGTTATCATCAAATGCTCATAGACGAGAGAAAAGAAAGACAGCTTAAGTAGCTAATTGCTTTGAATAGTACTCACTTCTTTGAGGAAGAATGCTCCTTTGCCTATTTTTCATGTGTTATGATGTCCGTATTAGCTTTGTATTAGGGTACAGTATGTTTGTACACTTTAGATGACATAATCATAAAAGGGGTACAGTAGATGAACATAAGAACATTACTGAAGTCTTAGAAGCTTTAAAACGACATGATATGAAGATTAACCTAACCAAATGTAAATTCTTTCAGCAAGAAGTTGAATTTTTGGGCACATCGCAACATCTGAAGGCCTTAAGACTTGTGCGGATAAAGTAGCAGCAAAGAGAGAGGAACAACAACGAAAGAAACACTTGCGTGCCTCAGAGACAGCCAATGTAGAAAGTGGGAATAACTCGGTAACTCAGGAGTTAGGGAGAGACAGGAGGGGTGCAAATCAAAACAGCTGTGAGAACGAGAGAGCTGATCCTCCAGGGTGGTCAGGCAGCGGACGCCCTGGGAGTGAGAGAGAGTGTGTGATTGATTTGTGTGGTTGGAGTGTAGAAGAGGTGATGAGGGTTCGGAAGTCTGAACCCTGGGTTGAACAGGTTAGGACTTACGTAAGGGGTGCGAGTAACGAGTTTCCCGATTTCCTAACAGTGCCTAAAGACCCGATCTCGCGTCGTCCTTCCTCCCTCTTTGGCAGAGAAAGCCATCCACACGATACATGTAAGTCCCTATGCAGGACATATGGGTATACTGTAGAAAGGTCCCTCAAAAGGGCACGAGAAAGTACCTCCTTTCCCTGGACTGCCTGGCTATCTGGGAGAGGAGAGTGAAAATGACGTGCAAGCATGTCTGGGGATCATTAATAGCGCACCCAATGTGCATACAGACGAAGGTTACAAATACTGGTGTCATGCCGCAAAGTGCTGTTGTGAAAAGAAAACATAAACGTGTCTATGAAGTTGCATCCCATGACATATGCAATGAAACAGATCGGCAATGCACTTCTCACTATGTCATGACCTTCCCTAAAGTTCAGGAGAATAGAGGTGATAATCTCAATACTTGTAGGTGTAGGTACATGAAAGATATGTTCAGTATTATGTATGAACCTTTATATATATATATGCATTACGTTCTTTTATGTTTCATGTCCGTTTTACAGTATATACCTGCCTAATGTATTAAATGTATTTTATATTTCTTGTTCATTCAATGTATTTATCATGATATGTATCGTTATGTAATGACTGAACCTTGTCCGTCTGGCAGTAATGTTTCCAGTACGGGACCGCTCTGTTTTTTCCTCATAGACACATAATTTGTACCTCTGTGAATTTGTCAATTCCACTAGACATTAAGGACCTACTTTTTATATTTCGGTGTTTCCTTCAGTGATAGGGATTTTTTATTCAGGAGGATTTTCTGCAAGTGCACGGCTTCCGGCGCCATTAATCGTCAACGTTGTTGTTTATGATGTTTCGCGCCTCCACCCAGCTTTTCATTGTGGATTTATTGTGCTTTAAGTGTACAGTGATCAGTGGTTCATGAGTGAAGTGTTGTGCAAAGTGTCGTGTCGTGCTAGTGTCCTTTTTGCATTCATATAGGACTGTGACATGCAAAAACCTTTGCTGCTGCCCTGTGAGAACGATTAGCCATAAATCCAGTTCCCCTCAATTGTTTCCGGGTTACTAACTGACTGA
The DNA here is from genome assembly GCF_040412425.1 of Macrobrachium rosenbergii. Taxonomy (NCBI): domain Eukaryota; kingdom Metazoa; phylum Arthropoda; class Malacostraca; order Decapoda; family Palaemonidae; genus Macrobrachium; species Macrobrachium rosenbergii. Next base: position 617,621 of record NW_027100721.1, on the reverse strand, counting down.
GTCTTGGCCAGGGCTCCCACTACGCTTCAACAGTATTTCCCTAGGCAGCTGTTCAAAATTCCTTAAAAAAGTTCAAAATTCCCGAAATAATTTTCTATGTTAATATCCATTGAATAACATTAATAAAAATCAACAAATATACTAAATTCTAATCCACAAATATGTTTACTCTTAAATTTTAACAGTAAAATGCAGTTCTATAAAAAAAGGACTCAAATAAGCAAAAGTAGATTTGATTTTTAATATACTTACACAGTGTTGGACAATTGCATACTTGAAGAAAACGAAATGAGTCTGGTATCTTGACAGTTGCCAATGAAAAAGTTATGCTGCTTGAACATAAAAAAAACACACACACACACAAACAAAGTAACCACTTCTGAATGAATAACTTAAAGTTGAACTTCTTGTAAAAAAAAACATATACATAATAACCACTCCCGGTTTAAACAACTTAAAGTTGGACTTTTTACAAAATAAAAAAAAAAAAATAACCACTTCGGTATGAATTAAACTAATCTCTGTCTTAATTATCCATATGTCTTTTTTTATGATTTCATGAGCTTCAGTATCAGTGGCGTTGCTTTTACATTTTCGAACTAATTTCAATAATTCAGGAAAGTCACTCAAGTTCAGTTGGTGGGCATTTTTTCCAGTGGTAGCTAGTCCTTCTTTGTTGTCGTTTCTAGTAAACTTCACAAGGCAGGATAGCCAGAAGACTGTTTCAGACATTATTTTTTCTTAGATTAAACAGAGCACAGCACTTTCAGAATAGTAACTTTTCCCATCATCAGGGTCACTTATCTAAATTACATAAAATAAAAAAAACAGTAAGAAAACTATACCGATTGTTAAATCTAAAAGTATTAAAACAGTTATATATAATTGACAAAACTTTAAAATACATAATATAAAGTAAAAAAAAAAAAAAAAAAAAAAAAAAAAAAAAAAAGGAACATAAAAAACCTAAGTTAACCAAGCAATAAGAAATTCTAAGTACCAAACAGAAATCGTCAAATAAAATCACTGGGAAGATAGATACTGAGAGAGAAGAAAAAAAAACAATGGATATTCAAAATGATAAAAAAAAAAAATGATAATGGAGTACAAAAACGCTGGAGAACCTACTGTTCATGTCGTAGTTAAATGACAACTGGGCAGAAAATCTCTTTGGAAGAGGGTGAAATGGTGTGAGTTCCACTAAAAAAAAAAGCAAACTATGCAATGAACAATGGAACAGAGGTGGTTTGGCTATTGAGTGTTGGTGATTGTTTGAATTAATATGGAGGACTCAGCAAGGGGAAGAATGGCTATTTTTGTTTGTCAAGTATTTGAAAATCACTGTATTGTTCTGATGGTGGCAAGATATAGCATGAAGTCTAATGGCATTATTTTCTTTTTTCGGAAACTAAGCCTGTATAAAGGCTGACACCCTATGAGAGTCGATGCGCACCAAAAAGTTTTCGCTTTCTCATAAGTCCCAAAGATGACATTTTGGGCAATTACTTGTAAACAATGCAGGTAAAGGCATAAGTCTGGAGGGTGTCTTTCACATTCTAACAGTCTTCCGATTGTGAATTTATTATTCAAATCTGAAGTCAACATACGGATACAGATGGATCAGGAATGACAATAATTTTCGTTTGATTAGGACAGAATCATTAGTGAAGGAAGGTTAACATACATTTTCTTTTTGAAAGCCAGCAGTCTGAGCAGATTTTGGCTTAAAATAGGTCTAAAAAATCTTTGAAACTCTTCCGATTTTAGTGAACTGGAAAGCGATAGCAATTATTCTTAAAATTAAGCTCTAAAAATGGACTTCTAGGTGAAAATTATTCAATTGGAGCAAAGGGAAAGGCTCGATGAATCAGACATTAGTCTTAAAAACAAAGGGGACATCCCTAAAAAGATTAACGACAACCGGTAAACGTTTTCTTTCTAAATTACATTCGTAAAATTTCCCTGAACGAATACCAAAATATTCTCAAAGGAAATACGGCTTACATTCTTTTTCCATAGTAAAAAGTAATATTTGGATGTACCAAAATCTAAAAACAACTGGCATTCTTCAGTAAAAAAAGAAAGTTTCATCTATTCATCGTCTATAAAAAATGGGTTTAAAAGTATCTGGGCACTGATTTTGTTCTTCTAAATGGCACATAAAAATTTAGTCTGAAATTAGGTCTAAGATTTGTTTCCCCATGCCATTTATTTACTATAAACTTTGTATTAAAAAAATAAAATAAGTATCAATGACCTGTTCAAGATTTTTGAAATTTTGTTTTCAGTAAAACCGAAATGTTATCTAAAGGGTGGGGAATAATTTTTCGAGGATAATATCAATGGTTTCGAAAACAGGGACTTGTAAATAAATTGATCATCAAACTAACCACTGAATGTATGGGAAGATCATGAATGTCAGGGACAAAAGAAGAAAATTTTGACTTGAAACTGTTTTTCTTTATAAATGAGAAGGGATTATTTACAGGTATCTTAACTATTTCGACAAGTGAGTTTGCTTTTCTTTACTCTTAATATTTTGCCATTCTTTTGAACTTTGGCATATGTTTAATCAAAAGAAGATTTATGAACTGAAAAAGTTTGTTGGTGCTTTCAGGAATAGGTTCATCTTGGCTGCTTCAAAGTACCATTAATTTTATCTTCTTTTAAAAATAGTCCTAAATTGAGGATGTCCATTCTTTTCTAAAGTTTTTACTGGGGTCGGACAAAATACTATTCATTTTTTAAAGTAATCATCGCGGTTCAGTATATCTTCCTTTACCTTTATCTGGTCGACAAATTATGAGGTCATTTTTATTAGCCCCTAAGTTTCTTCAGAATCTGAAAATCTTCATGCAAAAACTGAAACCAATTTTAGTTTTGAGACTAATGTTTTATGAGCCATTTCTTTAGATCTCAAGATTACATATTATTAATTTGAGAAGGTAAAACACTGGTTATTATGGAAAAACATTTCGAACACAAGGAAAAAATCACAGTATTTGGGTTTAAAATTAGGTAAACAAAATCTAAGCCTAGTGCTAAAGAGACTCTTCTTTTTTGATAGTGTATAACTAAGAATTAAATTAAACACTATTTGGGTCAATGAACTTAGGTTGGTGAATACCCAGTTTGAATGAAAACTACGTTCATGCCCTTTTGTATTGTTTACATAATTATTAATGGTTCTGTTCAGCAGAAAAATTAACGAATAGTATTTTGTCCGACCCACATTAATCAATCTCTGAAGTGCACTCCTCAATTTAGTACCATTTTAAAATTGAAGATAAAATTAATCGTACTTTGAAGCCACTGACGTGAATGACCAGTCCGCTATTCCTGAAAGCACCTATAATTCTCCTTTCAGTTCAGGATCTTCTTTTGCTACCTTATATGGACTGGCCTAAAGTTCTTGAAAAATGGCATTCCCCATGACCAATACTTGCCGCTTACAACTGGTACCTAATTCATAAAAATTCAAGTCCTGGTTCCCCTTCACCAGTCATATCAAAAAAAACCGTTTCACCCTAATAAAATTCTTCTTCTTTTTGTCCCCAATTCTTGCGCAAAATCCACATAATTCATGAGTTTTGATGTTCAATCCTTATTTACTAATGTCCTGTTTTCGAAACCATTGATATTATCCTCGGAAAATTATTCCCCAGATTCCATTTTACCAGATTTTGCAGAAATAATTTCAAATCTATTCTCTCGGTCATTGATCCTCAAAAGTCCCAAATCTAGGAAAATTCCTAAGCAAATGGATGGCATCAGCCAGAGGCTCCCTTAGACACTTCTTTCGCTAATATTTTTATGTGCCATTTAGAAGAACAATTCTTTAATCAGTGCTAAAAAGAAGAACCTTTTTATAGACGCTTTATGTAGATGATACTTTCTTTACTTTTTACTGAAGAATGTAATGGGTGGGTTTTTTAATTTTATCAGGTTTCAGCCAAATATTACTTTTACTATGGAAAAGAATGTCAATGGCCATTTCCTTTGGATAGTTTATAGCTCTCGTTCTGAGGAAATTTACGACCGCATCTTTACAGTGGAACACCGGGAGAGAGGTTAAACTTTTTTAGTTACTGTCCTTGTTTTTAAGACTAATCCACCACTCTGATTCATCCAGCCTTTTCCTTTGCTCAATTGGAATAATTTTCAACTTATTAAGTTTTAGAGAATCTACCGGTATGAAGAATTGAGAAGACGACTAAAGATGAAGAAAGAATTTTTAGAACAAAGATTTTTAAGAAAATCTGATAGTCTGAGTTCCCAAAAAGATAATGTATGTTTCGCTTCCTTCACTAAATATGCGAATCAAACGAAAATGCAAGATTTTCAGCCATCTATCCATGTTGACTTCAGATTTACCTTTAATAACCCTTCAATCGGAAACCCCATACTAGCGTACAGAGACCCTGGAGTTGATTCTTCCTGCAATCAACCTTTAATTCCCAAAATGTAATTTTGCGACTTATGCGGATGTACCGCCCCCACTTAAGGTGACGCAACATTCATAAACGTGTCAGGGAATGGGAGATGCAGGTTTAATGAAAATGCCAATAGTGCCATCTTTTCAAGCTTCCTATCTGCATTTCACCATCCATACAATCCAGTGATTTTCAAATAAAAACAAACAAAAATATCGGATTCGGTTCCCTTTTAAATAGGTATTTGAAACAACAATCACAACCTAATTGGCAAAAAAATATGCACCTAATGTTCCAATGTTCATTGTATAGGCTTTTTTCTTTTAGTTTTTTATAAGACCATTGAAAGGGTTCCATTTGCTAAATTTAGACTCGCCCAGAGAGTCATTGTGACTACGACATGACATCAGACGTTCTATTTTGTAAACTTATCATTTTTTTTTATCATTTTAAACACGCATTGTTTTCTTTTTCAGTGAGTATCTATCTTCAAAGCCAGTGATTTTACGTGACTGATTTCTGTTTGGTACGTGATTTAGGCCTGGTTAATTGTCCTTATGGCTGCAAGACTGCTTTCGTGCTTTTTGTTTTTGCAGTTTATAATAAATGAAAAGTTTTGTCATGCGTCATATACTTAATATTAACAGGTAGTCAATGGATAACCGATCATGTTTCAAACATTTTTATGATTCAGATAAGGAAGCCTGATGATTAAATTCTATAGGGTAAGCTTGAATGACGAGTTTGGAAAAAAAATAAGATAAAAAATATTTTGTTTATATTAATGCATTTCTAAATTTCCACAATAAAATAAAATTGACAGAATTTTCTTGAAACGACAAACTAACTCAGTTATCTAGCTTCATCAACCATATTTAACAATTTGCCTATTCTACGAAAACTTGATATATATATAGATGGAAGATATATAACTGGATATATAATATATATATATAAATATATATCGTTCCTAACTTTGTGATATTCAAACTTTACCGATCATCATCATGTATATTCTGATTCTCAAAGCGCCATTCTCTTAGGTAATAATTGCCTAAAGTGAAATCTACATGAAATTTTCTTTATTAGTGAAGTGTTATTTTTCTTTTGTTAGCTTGTTTGCTTTCTCTTCTCGATGGATACTTCTCTTTAAACTTCTGCTGAACAGAACCATTAATAATTATCAATATACTAAAGTGCTGATGACGTGAGGCCTTAAAGTGGTATTCCCATTTCTAAGTTCATTGACCCAAATAGTGGACATATTTATATTTATACACTATCAAAAGTAGAAGTTAGTCTCTTTCTGGCACTGCCTGGGCATTTTTGTTTACCTAATTTTAAACCCAAATACTGTGATTTTTCCTGTTTTCGAAATGTTTTTCAATAATATTCAGGATTTTACCTTCTCAAATTAATCTTGAAGCTTCAGATCAGTCCATACAGAACTTGGCTCATAAAACAAAGCCAGGGGACCTCAAAACCTAAAAATTGGTTTCCGTTTTTAAATATGAAGATTTTCTTGTCTGAAGAAACTTGCAATAAAATCCTGTTAATTTGTCGAACCAGATAAAGGTAAAGGTGTAGTTATAGACTGAACCGTGATGATTACTTTTTAAAATGAATAGTATTTTGTCCACAGACCCCATAAATTCTCTGAAAGTAGGTACTCCTCAATTTAGTACCATTTTAAAATTGAAGATAAAATTAATCTCTCTTTTGCTTAAAGATGATTCCGCTATTCTGAAAGCACCTATAATTCTCTTTTTCAGTTCAGGATCTTCTTTGCTACCTTATTGGACTCCTAAAGTGGTTGTTGATATTCCCCTTATAATTGAATATTGCACATTATTTTTGTATCTGAAATAGCTAAATACCTGGTATTATTTCTGAGTCATATTGATGTAACCGTTTCACCCTAAGCATTTTTCTTCTTCTTTTGTCCCTGACATTTTTGCGCAAAATCCACATACATTCATGGTTAGTTTTGATATTCAATCAATTGTGGATTTAGTATTGTCCCTGTTTTGAAAACCGTTGATTTATTATATTTGGAAATTATTCCCCAATCAGATACCATTTACCACGGTTTATATATAAATAATTTCAAAAACTCTTAGAACTCTCATCATTGATACTATATTTTATTTTTAATGGGAATTTATATATATAACATAGATGGCATGGCCATGTGGCTCCCCCTTAGGACCTTCTTTCACAATATTTTTATGTGCATTTAGAAGAATTATTCTTTAATCAGTGCCCTATATACTTCTAAACCCATTTTTAAAGACGCATTTATGATATCTCTAAATATTTACTGAAGAATGTCATTCCTTGATGTTTTTAGAATTTATCAACTCGTTTCATCCAAATATTATATTACTATGGAAAATAATGTAATAACTGTTTTTAGATATTTTGGTCTCTCGTTCTGACCTATAATTTTATCAATTTCTTTTGCAAGAACGTTTACCGGCCTTAGAGTTAACAACTTATTTATATACTGTCATTGTTTATTCACTGGCTAAATACTGGTCTTGATTCATCAGGCCTTTTCCCTTTGCTCAAATTGGAATAATTTTCACCTAGAAGTTGTTTTCTGTGAGGTATTTTAGATTGTTCATCCCTAACAGATCAGTGAAATCGTTAAAGGAAGTCTGCTGGCGACAATATTTCCTATACCAAAATCTTTCTGATAATTTTCCCAAAAAGATAATTCGTCGGTTTCCCTTCACTAAGATTCTGCTGCTAATCAAGTACGAAAATTACTGTTAGAACCCTGATGACAGATTTATGTTGACAGCCACCATTTCCCTTTAATAACCCTCTTACAATCGGTGTTCGGCTCCTGCAAGATACCCTGGGAGTTCAGATGCGTAAAACATTGTTTCAAGTTTAATTGCCCAAAATGTATCTTGGGAAGAGTCCATTGATGTGGTGCGATGGATCTCTCATCCGGGGTGTCAGCCACCATCGAGAAGATGGAAGGGAAAAAGAAAATAGTGCCATGAGACTTGGTTCTATATCTTGCAGAATGACCACAATACAGTGATTTTCAAATACTTGACAAACAAAAAATAGCCTGCTTCCAGTGCCCTCCATATTAAACAACAATCACCACTCAATGGCGAAGCGCTCTGTTCCATTGTTCATTGCAGCTGGCTTTTTTCAAATGGATTTTTCACACCTCTTTCCATTTGCATCCTGCAAACTACAAGTTGTCATTACCACGGGAAAATGAACAGGTGAGCTGTTCATACGCTGGTTAACATTACGCAGCTTTTTATCATTTTGAACCATCAGTGTTTTTTTTCTTCTCGACAACGCACCTATCATCTTCCAGTGATTTTGTTGACGATTTCTGTTGGTGTCCTTACCACGGTTAACTTAGGTTTTTATGTTATTACCTGGCTTCAGAGTTGCTGAATCCCTGCCCCAGACTGTGTCAATTAGACCTGAGCTGTTGCTCAGATTTGTCAACAGAACAGGCCAAAACCACAGTACACCGTGGACAACATAATTCAAAGTGGGGCCACGTTAATTGGTGTGTCTGCCACCTGCTTCTGGCTCAATGCCATTGAGCAAGTATGGGCGTGTATGAAACGTCATGTGCATTCATCTTTACAGTGATTCACCCGTGCAGACTTGCAGGCAAGACTGGAGGAAGCCAAGCTTTTCCACTGAAAGTGTTTGGGGTCTGCAGTGAAACAATCTCAGCCTTTGAGGATGGGTATTGGTCAATGGACAACATTCAAGAGCCTGTTGGACCTATCATTATAAACTTATAATAATAACGATGACGAGGATATAATAAGACCTATACCTGGATAATGACAATGATAAATATGAATAAAAATTATTTTGGTTGTTTGTTCTCTATTTTCTTTTTTTTAATTTACTCATGTAGAAATATTGATTTCTGTATTTGTAAAAAACTTCTTTATTCAAGGTCTGCTCAATGAGCAAGGCTCAGATTCGAACAAGTTCTGTCTTAATCTTAAACAAACATATGCTTTTACATAGTTTTATATTTTAATCTTTGTATAAGTTTATTTCACATTTCAGTTTTAATGCAGTTCAGCAGAATAATTGGATTAATGGATTATAAAATTTGTAGGTATAGCCCAAGTGCTTAGACTATGAATTATGCCAGTATCATATTGCACTACAATGTAGTTATGTAAAAGGAAATATATATATATATATATATATATATATACCATATATATATATATATATATATATATATATATATAATAGATTTATATATCATATATAGTTTTATATAATATATATAGAGATGAAGAAGAAAGACGACGTGAGATGAAGAAAGAAGAGAACAAAGAAGACGTGAGAGAAGTGTATAGAAGTAGCTGTTTGTGTGTCTTCATTCATAAAGTGGCTAACGACTGGAGTGTCTAGTAACTACGTCATACTAATAGAGTATCAATGAGTGGGAGGGCCTTCAGTAATGACGTCTACATAGTCTCTCTCTGGGTGCGTCTAAATTTAGCTAAACCCTTTCAATTTCCAGATTTACTCTGGTAAGTGCCTTTATTATTCACATTAGACATTATTGCATATTTTTGCCAATTAGGCTGTGGCTTCAAATACCTATTTCAAAATGGCTGATGCCCATATCCGATGTTTTGGTAGGGATTTTATCAGCGAAAATCAATTGGACACGCCAAGAAATGCATAGTATGGAGAAACTGATGATCCAGTTGCGGATGTGCTTGGCCCCTGAAACTCAATGCGTGTTGGAGCACACCTTACAGATCTCACCCTCCACAGATAAATCTTTAGATGAAGTGTTGGATGCCCTGCAGTCTCACATAAAGGGTTTACGTAATGAGGTTCTTCGTCGTAGGGAATTGCTTAGTTGCAAACAGATGGAAGGAGAATCTTTTGCAGATTTCTATGTATGGCTTCGACTCATTGCAGAGGAAGTCGACTTGTGCCCAGGGAATGCAGCTGCATGCGAGGAGACCCAGATGAAAATGGTAATTCTAAAGGGCATGCAAGATGCAAAGCTTGTTCAGAAAATAATCTCCTTGGACACCACCTCCTCATTACAAGATGTTGTCATGACCTGTGGTCATATAAAGCAGCCAAAATGCAACTTCTGCCATATGTGCCCAACCTAACCAGTTGCGCGCCACTTCTGCCTACAAAAAGTGTAAGAAGAAAAGGGCAAGTGAAGCAACCTTACCTTCAAAACCGACTTTGACCAAGCTATTTTATGTCAGTCCTGTGCCTGACCCCAATGAGTGCCCTGCTGCCAACAGTACTTGCAAAGCTGTGCCTGCCTTGTTCACTGGTCAGGACAATTAAATGTCATGCCAGCAAAGCCCAGTGCTGCCTTTGCCACCACATAGGACACTTTGATAAGTGTTGCAGAGAGAAGAAGAAGAACTGCCAGGATGGATCTCCAAGCAATAGTGCTGCTCACTCCAACTCCTGCAAGACCCAAGATGCGTGGCAGAACAGCTATCATCGTTTAGGATACCCTTCTTCCACAGCCCCCAAGACACCCCAACTCATCTGTGTTCTCCCGTCATGTGGTGATATTAATTCTCGCTTACAGATGTTACCAGACACAGGTGCTGATGTCACCGTTATTGGCCAGCGACACCTAGTGAGCTTAGGAATCCCCAGGAGCAGCCTGCAACCTCTTCCGCCGACTACAATGATTACTGCAGATGGGTCCAAAATGGCACCTGCCCTTGGCATGTTCCAGGCTACTCTCACCTTAGGTAAGCAGTCTTGTTCTGCTAGGATTCATGTCCACGAGAATGTCCAGACTCCACTTCTGTCTTACGCGCATTGTCAAGAGTTGGCGATAATATCTCCAGATTTTCCTAAGCCCATTGCAGAAGATAAACATGTCAACAGATGCAAGGAGCTACCTATCTCAGCCACCACATCGCCTTCGGCTGCCAAGAATATTTCCTCCGAGAGTTTGCAGATGTGTTGATTTCCAAAGAAGACTTGAAGTCAGCTCCCTCAAGCCCATGTTTGGTCCTCCCATGAGGATTCATCTCAGGATGGTGCTCTGCCCTTCGCCATCCACCCCCTAAGACAGATTCCCCTCACCTTCAGGGACCAGGTCAAGGAAGAGCTTGACTACATGGTAGCCCAGGGAATAATCAAGCTGACTGGTGATGACCCATGAGAATGGTGTCACTCCCTCATTGTCGTCGCCAAGAATGTCACAGGAGTGCGCATCACCGTTGACCTCTCCAAGCTGAACAGGCAAGTTTTCCGCCCAGCCCACCCTTTGCCCACACCCTTCACCACTATTCATAGTGTGGACCCAAAGGCTCGGTTTTTCATGACAGCTGATGCCCTCTGTGGGTACTGGCAAACGGAACTGGCTGATTAACATTTGACTACTTTTATTACGCCATGTGGTCAGTTCAAACACTGCAGAGGACCGATGGGCTTCACAGCTACTGGAGATGCATTCTGTCTGCGAGGCGATATGGCCCTTCAGGGAGTCAAGAACTGTGTAAAGGTTGTCATGACATTCTTCTCCATGATGAGGATTACCAGTCACACCTTTACCGTATCCACGAGATGCTCACCAGGTGCCACAAGTTTGGGATTACCCTCAACAAGGACAAGTTTGTGGTTGCTGCGCCTACTGTCAACTTCTGCGGATACACGCTCTCAGGAGAGGGCATCTCAGCCGACCAAGAAAAAGTCAGTGCCATCAGGGATTTCCCTACTCCAGCTAACCTGACTGACCTCAGATCATTCATGGGCCTGGTCAACCAGTTGGCAGAGTTCACCCCTGACATTGCCGCTACACCCAGCCTTTACGCCCTCTGATGAGCCTCAAGAGAACATTTGTGTGGACCCCTGAGCATGATGCGTCGAAAGGCCTCAGCCTTTTGACACATCAAGTCAGCACTCCATCCACCCGTTCTCGCTGCTTTCAACCCAGACCTGCCTATCGTCCTCCAGACAGATGCCTCACGCCTTAATGGTATTGGATATGCCCTTCTGCAGGACCATGGTAGTGGACACTTACGTCTAGTTCAGTGGCTCTCGATTCCTTACCGACGCTGAGACACGCTATGCCACTATTGAGCTTGAGATGCTGGCCATGATCTGGTCGATGTCAAAATGTAGGCTGTATCTCTCAGGCCTACAGAACTTTACTCTGATGATGGATCACCGTCCCCTCAGACCTATCCTGAATCATTACTTGCTGGACGCCATCAAGAATCCTCTCCTTCAGCGTCTGAAGGAGGAAATTTCGCCCTACTTCTTCACAGCTGTGTGGCATGCTGGCAAGTCTCTGAACATTCCTGATGCTTTGTCTCGAGCCCCAGTCAGCCACCCGACACCAGAGGACGAAATTGCAGGTGCCCCCTTCTGCCATCCATCTCCGAACAGTCATGGCTATGTACACCGTCACCTCTTCAGGAGAGTCCCAGCTCAAGATGCCGACAGGACCCTTCAGGATCTACGAGATGCAGCAAGAACAGACCCTGTCTACACTCGCCTGCTCGACTGTGTCACCTCAGGATTCCCCTCCAATAGGTATGAGCTGCCTAACTCCTTACTCCCATACTGGAAGATACAGGATGAACTCTACACTGATGGTGACCTCGTCCTGTATGGAGCAAGAGTTATAGTTCCTGCTCCCTTCCGCCGCCGCACCTTGTCTTACTTACATGACTGCCATAGGGCTGTGGAATCTACTAAGCACCGAGCAAGACAGGCTGTCTTCTGGCCTGGTGTTAACTCAGACATTGTCAACACAATTGGGGCTTGTGAATTATGCCAGGTATTGCAGCCATCTCAGCAGCAGGAAGTACTGATGAGTGATGACAACCCCACGAGGCCCTTTGAATCTGTTTCAACAGATTTCTTTATCATCGCAGGGAAAGCCTTCCTCGTCATAGTTGACCGACTCTCAGGATGGCCTGTCATCGTCCCATGCAAAGGTGATACTACCGCTTCTAATACAATCAGGATCTTCTGCCGCTACTTCCGGGAAGTTGGCGTCCCTATATGCCTCAGGACCGATGGCGGACCACAGTTTACCAGGAACGAGTTCCGGGATTTTATGGAGCGATGGGGAGTTCGACATGTGGTCACCTCCCCGTATTATCCACAATCAAATGGCCATGCCGAAGCTGCTTTGAAGTCAATCAAGCATCTTATCCTGACAACGGCACCCTCAGGTAACACTGATTGCGAGGAGTTTGATTGAGGTCTCTTAGAGCTCCTGAATACTCCCAATTTCACAGGCTGCTCCCCTGCCCAGATCTTGTATGGCCCACCTCTTAGGTCATGCATCCCTGCACGCCTGGAGTCCTTTTCAAAGGAGTGGCAGGTCAAGACTGAGGACTGTGACTGCGGAGCTGCCACCCGCGCCGAGCAGGTTAAGACCCGGTACGATCAGCATACCCGCACCCCACCCAGGTTGACTGTTGGACAGCATGTTCAGATCAAGACCTGATATCTCACCACTGGGACAAGGTCGGGGTAGTCACGAGTTTTGGCAGGTCAAGGGACTATGAGATTCGTCTTCCTAGTGGTCGTGTATGGTGGCGAAACTGTCATTTCCTTCGCCCAGTGCCACCTCCTAGCATTGACCCATCCCCTCTTTCCCCTGTGGCTCCTTGCTTGGACCAGGAAAAGCAGTCCTTAGTTGACATTCCCCCAATGTCCCCACGTCGTTCTCAAAGGCTCACAAAAAAAGAGTCCGATCGAGAGTAAACTACGAGCGTGAAGGGGGAGGGAGGTGTAGGTACATGAAAGACATGTTCAGTATGATGTATGAACCTTTATATATATATATATATATATATATATATATATATATATATATATATATATATATATATATATATATATATATGCATTACGTTCATTTATATTTCTTGTCCATTCATACACCTCCCTAATGTATTAAATGTATGTCATTTCAATATATGTATCATGTACAGTATGTAATGACTGAACCTTGTCCATCTGGCAGTAATGTTTCGCCAGTACAGGACCGCTCTGTTTCCCATATAGGCACATAATTTGCCCCTCTGTGAATTTGTCAACTCCACTAGACATTGAGAACCTACTTTTTATATTTCGGTGTTTCCTTCATCCCCACCCTTTAGTGATAAGGATAACACATCGAACATACACAGTAGGGTTAATCAGTGCATCTTAAAAGGCTTGAAGTTTTGCGATGACAAAATATATTTTCGTTGCCGCCCAGAAAAAGTGGCGGATTAAAGGGATGCGTCCTCAATCAAGCCTATTTGGTAATTTATTCTGTGTAAAAAGTATTTCTTCCCCAACAGTAACAGTTATTATTAATACATATTATGATACTTTTTTTTAAGTTAAAACTGTTGACTTTGCAATCACTTTCCAAACCTTGTTTATCGCCACTGCTTACGTGATTGTGCGTAGATTTTCACTGTTAACAATGAAACCTACAACTACGAACATCGTAACTATTAGTACTGTGCATATGAATGTGTTTTTACCACCATTATTTTCACTGCTATTATCATATAACCATTTTCATCATATCTGCTGGCTTGGATGTGTTTTTATCTTATCGCTATTACTGTTCTTCAAACTCAAAAATCTGTGTCATTCGGATTCGTTTTCCCTCTTTTTTTTATGTGGGCGCAAATGTGATTCGAATATGTAAGCTTAGCTTGAATGTACTTACTTTGATGTTAAAGCCCAGCGCTGATGGCAGGTGTTGTTCCACTAAGTGACTCAACCTTTTGAGCACTCTGTATTGGTATATTTTACTGGTGTTATGCCTCTTGTAGGATGGGAGGGTTGTCCAGCAAGTTAGCCTCTCACGAGTCACAGTTCAGTTCGGTTGTTGAGTGAATTAGAGGAACTGAGGTGCTGGATAAGTGCTTGTCATTCTACAAATGGGCGCATGGTACGAGTTCTAATTACTGCTTTTGAGCGATTCTTTCTCTCTCTCTCTCTCTCTCTTTATATATATATATATATATATATATATATATATATATATATATATATATATATATATATATATATATATTATGTATACACAACACACACACACAAACAAATACATACATATATATACACACACACATATATATATATATATATATATATATATATATATATATATATATATATATATATATATATATATATATATATATATATATGTATCCATGAAATCAACTGATTAAATTCTCAAAATGCAGAAAGAATAAGAGGTATTCCAGATATAAATAGAAAAGATTTCTGATATCATTTCATCTGATATAAATTGCAAACAATAACTAGAATTGAAATAAAAGTTCCATTTCTATTTGTAATGCGTCCCATTAACGTATTGTCATTTTTCACCTTCTTACCTTCAAGATTCTTCTAAGTGCCGTAACAGCCGTCCACAGCACCTCTCTCGTCGTCTGCCGCTAGCGAGTCTGTTATTTTGAAAGGAAATTATCGTAAAGTACTGATATCTCTCAGAAAGGTGTATAGAGACGAGTTCTGTAATTTCTTCACTTTAATAACGAAACACATTACTTATAAAAGTTCAGTACAAATTAACATGTTACAGTGGTATAAACGAATTCACTCTTGTAAAAATAGTTCAACTCAGTCTATATGGGGAGCACGAAAGCAAGGGGAGACGTACTCTCGAATCTGCTTCTCGTCAGTTCCTCTCCTGGCTCTCGAACCCCTGGATTTCTTGTTATCTGCAATCTCCACGTCCTTCCAGTCCTATTGGAAGGATTTATCTGCAAGGCCTCCCCTTCAAACAGTTAATTGGGAAGGACTTTAGTGGGTGTGATTCAAATCTCTCCTTAGAGGACTTGATTGGAAATGATCTTAGGAGGGGGTGTGAAAGACCCCTCCCTAGAATGTTTGATTGGTGGGTGTTGAAGTACATCACTTTGTCCAGTCCCCAGTTTCCTGGAATTTCCATGAAAATGCCTCCTGTTGAAGGCGGGGTTATAGAGCTGGCTGATGTTAGCTTTTTGGCGGAGCTGACTCATGACTTGAGTAAGCTAATCGCCAGGCCACAGTTACCAAATTTTACGATTGGTTTTATGGCCTTGTGTGCGATATACTCGCTCACTGTTTTGAGTTCGTGGAAGAAGTTTTTACTTCGGTCAGCATATCTTAGTTTCCAGCAACAACAACAGCTTAGGCGTTATCATTGTTCTCTCTGCCTCTCCTTTATTCTCTACAATTCTCTCTCTCTCTCTCTCTCTCTCTCTCTCTCTCTCTCTCTCTCTCTCTCTCTCTCTCTTCTCTCTACTACATTTCTCTGTCTCTCTCTCTCTCTCTCTCTCTCTCTCTCTCTCTCTCTCTCTCTCTCTCTCTCTCTCTCTCTCTCTGTTTCTATCTAACTTTCCTAACACCACTACATATTTTTTTTAAGTGAATGTTGTCTGATTTGGTTTAGTTGAACACAGCTGCACAGTTGAAATTAAGATAGGCACTAACTACCACTGTCACCATGATCTATGTTCATGTATCGTATATAACACTCAAAAATTATCTTCAGTTTGAAACAGCGATATCTGCTTTCCTTTTCTGGTGTGAGAGATTGCCCTGCAAGTTTGAGAACATTCGCATAAGACAATATGAAAGGTTATTTACCTGCCCATGTGTTCATATAAATTATACTTCATACACTGCACACGTGCAGGAATATATTTGAGGAAGACCTTATTTTTATTCCAGTATAAAGATAAAAACAAAAACTTATTTTGATTATCGCATATTTATTCTTTCCCTCAGTGAAAGATGTCAGTGAACTTGATGACCATATTTGAGTCTCGGTGCGCTAAAGACTAAATGTGGTTTCTTTTCCTGTGCCTTCTGAATAGAGGTTAATTTACGAAACACGGATCGAAGTAAAAAGCAAGCCATTAATGAAGACTTCTTTTACTGAAAAGCCACAAAAATATTTCAAAACATCGCTTTTCATCCTTAAAGTGGTGGTTAAAAGTCATACAATATGTATGAAAAGAAAAAAAACCTCAGAGGTCAAGAATGAGACACGAACATATTAATAAAAAAAAATTGCTGTGATAGAAAATTGCGTCAGATTACATATAATGATTTTAAGAAATCAGTTTCAAAATACTATTACAGTAATAATAGCCATAAGGTTAAAAAAAGGCTGTTGTATGAAAATACAGGTCAAGAATAAATTCAAATACGGTAGTTCACAAAATCTCTTAACAAAAAAATCTCTTTAAAACAACAATATTAATATTGTGATGGCTACTGATGACGTGATAAATCAAAGCTTTTGAAACTTGCAATTAATGATTCTTCAATGCTTCGTTTGGGATAACTATTGGAAAAAAAGTGCATTAAATGTACAACAGTCCTCATCATCTCAATTGTGTTCATTGGCCTTACTAGGCGAGATCAACAAGTCTTCCTTGTAAACTTTGTTACTCGTGGTCGAGAGGTTGTTCTCTCTGCTTTCTTCTCTACAAATGGCATAACCCGATTTGAAACCAGATTGTTGCCTCAACCTGCAAACATAAAACTTGTGAATTACGAAGATGACGTCCTTTTTGTCTGACTTTATCATTTTAAACTTAAGAGCTTTTCATAGATTTATCACTTCATAAAAATAATAGTGATCTATATTTGTGTATAGATGAAGCACCGATAAACCGTGCGCTTCTGTCAATGAAAAGGTTAAAACGTTGCCGTTTACATATGATAATATTCAATTAGTGACGCTCCTCAAAAGCAAAAAAGAAATACTTTAATGTACACAGCTTTCAAATTATTAATAAAAAATTATTTTGATGAGTTTTCAAACGCAAGTGACACTGTTATCTTATCGATGAAAGAACTGCACAAGATTCGTTGCATAAATCGTGAAATTCAAATAAATAACTCGACTGACTTTGGCAGAGCATAGGCAGTGTTTCAGTCCAAGTTTTGAAGCAGATGCAGAATTGTAGAAACTATTTCAACTGTAAATCCTCCAACCATTAATCTATTGGATGGTCATTTAAAATAAAAGATATTTGCAGGAATACCACAAGTGGTTGCATTAAACGACCATTTCAGAAATAATTATCCTTATTAAAAAAAGTTCTTCTATAATTAGATTTTTTGGATTACCTTATTGGCATTTGTTGCTGCATCTATATTTTCATACAACAGCCTGTTTTAACTTGTGATCATTACTATTTCATCATTTATTTGAAGTGATATCTTTACTTAGGGGCATTTGTAATTTAACATATTTTATCACTGTGACTGAGTTTTCCTTCTCACCGATAATATTGTGCGACTTTTAGACACCACGTCAATGAAGCTGAAGCGGAAAACTTCGAAACCTGTTTGTGACTTCTCCGTGGAAGAAATCCTCATCAGTAGTGTTTTTTTAATCCATATTTTTTCCTGTGTCCATCTTCTTATGCATAAAAATAAGTGTTTAAAAATAAATGTTTCAATCGCTATCATTGATCCTCAAGCTTGACACTATCTTTTAGTTTCTTGCTGTTTCGCCACTATGAATGTCATCCGAGATTTTACAGTTACCTAACGGTATGAAAACTATCTGATTTTCAATGAGCAAATGCTTCGAGGTCTTAAAGAGGAAGAAAAAACATAGACTATAATGGTGATTTGGAATAAAAGAAAATAAGAAAAGTCCAAAGAAAACTAAAACGATCGCGGGAAAAGTTACTGGAAGCAGTTTCAGTAAAGAATTCATATTCCTGTAATTAATTTACATTATTGTTTAAAAGTTTTTTCGTACTAAGAGAGTTAGTTCATCACCGTACGTCAGTGAGTCGTTCAAATTGTTGAATGAAGCCAAAGTCAGTATCTCATAAGGGCCAACACATGAGTGGTAAAAAAAAAATAAAAAGAGGTTTCAAGGATTTAATTCATTGAACAATGTCCTCCTCTGCACCATGAATAGCTCCTAATTGCTGCTGTTGCATCTCTTTCCACTTCTTTGGCGACACCGATTAGACTTGGGCCGGTGGGGGGGTGGGGGGGGGTGGGATGTCGGGAGAAGGGGATATGAAGTAAGGAAAAAGGGACATGAAGAAACATAGCTTTGGTTTTTTTAATTTTCAGTTGATTCGCTGGCTACTCGTAAGTCCCATATCTCGGATTTATTTGAAACCTCTATTAGCATACAAATAGGTTAGGAATGGTTGACTCCTGATCTCGCAAAGTCTTGGGAGCTGAAAATGTGTATTTGATCCTGACTGGTATGGAAAATTGCGTTTTCTGTAAGTTGCAAGTCTCTCTCTTACCGACTTCGTTAGAATCTTCTTCCATCTTTACACGACACATTAGAATAGAACTTAATTATATTCGCATTTGAGTTCGTTCTTCTCTCCCTCCGAGGGTTGTTTTCATCCAATTATTCTTCTCCACTTGGAGATATTTGTGTCAGTTTAGTCGTTAGATCGTCTTCTCTTATACAACTTGGGTTGTTTCAAAATGAACTTCACTCCAATAAGTTACCTTTACACTCTCATTACGTTTTTTTCCATTTTCTGTCCTCATTATGCAAACATTTCTCTCGACTCCCTCTACATCCTGCATTTAGTTCTTTGCATTACTACATCAATGAAAATTTCAGACGGTAATTTTTGAAGCTCTTCTTCATTGAGAAATTCCCATACACATTGCAAAGAACCCACTCTATGCATTACTTGTGAACATCAGCAAACATAGCAGAACTCTACAGACTGGACATAAGCAAAATAAAGCTAGTCCAGGCTATTAATATCGTAAGCAGTCACAGCAATTCACCCACCAAGGAAGTACATAACGTCGTTTGTTTGTGGCTATTATAATGCTCTTAATTTAAGTACGGAGAATGTTGAAGAACTATTATATTGTCTGCCAATTAAGAAAAAAATTATCTATTGATGCAGTGGACAGTTTATACTTTATTTGGAACATACAGGTATATTAGCTTTATGGCAGTCTTTTATCCACAAATGCAAGCACCATACCTTACAGTTTTGGTAAAGATCCGGTCACACATTCACGTACCAGTCCACGCATGTTCACGCATGAATGGAAACTGGCAGTTGGCAACAGCTTACGTAAGTACTATGAAAAAGTTCCGTAATGCATATTCAAGATCGTGGACATGCGGGGCGGAGTGTCTGGAGGTCGCTACGCACCATCCTAGCATGTGTGGGGAGCTACGTACGTTTCGATATGTTCAAAAGATACGTGTCTGCTGACGTCAACCATCATTTTGCATGGTTCCACACGCACCGCATGGTGCATCCATAGCATGGTCTGCGTGCCTGCAGGACAGTGACGTATGGTCCCACGCTGCTCCCCCGTTCCCGCCAAGCACTGCGTGGGTCCTCACAAGGTTCGGGAGCAGACGTGGCAACAGCGCCTCTCCCCCAGGACCTAAGACGATGAGGCAGCGCTGTGTTGGGTGTATAAAACAGGTTGCAGCATGGATGCAGCTTCATTTCCTCTCCCGGACAGGCAGCAGCAACACCGTCTCTCACCCCTCCAGCACCTTCGTCAGTAGACCTGTTGAATACAATGCTGAAAGAAAGCACCAAAATACAGCGGAAGGGGGCTTACAAGCCTCCAACATCCCAGTCAGGAGCTGAGACAGCCTCTACAAGGCGACCACCTGCTACAGGCACCCCTGCAGGCACCATGGAGGAGGAGGATGTGGTGATAAACCTCGAAGAGGCTGACGAGGTGGAGGACATGGCCAGTGACCATAGCCACTTCAACGACGAGGACGTCGGCCTGGATGACGTAGTCTCCGCCGATGACGATGTCAGGATCCGCTTTGGATGCCTCACAGCAGAAAAAAGTGGTCAGGGGGCCAGCAGACGACTGACGGAACATGAGAAGTGGATACTTATCATCTTCCACTTCCTCAAGCCCCATATCATCCGCCAAAAGAAGCCCAAGGTGTTGGGACTTCCGATGGTATGTCTTATTTTATTGTTTTGTTGTTTAGTAAATCAGTGACTGAAACTTTATTGCATATTTTATTTAATTAATGAAACTAC
This sequence comes from Macrobrachium rosenbergii, assembly GCF_040412425.1. Classification (NCBI taxonomy): domain Eukaryota; kingdom Metazoa; phylum Arthropoda; class Malacostraca; order Decapoda; family Palaemonidae; genus Macrobrachium; species Macrobrachium rosenbergii. Next base: position 597,154 of record NW_027100721.1, on the reverse strand, counting down.
AACCTTGTCATTCACAGTACATTTATTTACATTCCCTCATACATGTTCCACCTCTTTACAGTCTGTGTCTGCTGCAGCTGCTTGCAGCAACCCTCATGGCCATGGTCCTGCCCTTGCTGTTCCTGCCCTTTGTGATCCTGCTGGCAGTGTCACTCCAGTCCCCTGCTCGTCCGATGACCGGTCCTCCACCATTGATGAGCCTGCCTTCTCCACCGTCCGCCGTGCCCTACGTAACCTGTAGCTGTAGATCCACGCCTCCTTTGACAGGCCTCTTTTGGGGTAGGGCTTCATGAGATAGTTCCGCAGAGGGAAGGCATCATTGCCAAGCAGGAAGTAGTCTACAGGAGCTCCATTTGTTGCATCTGGTAGGGCCTCAGGTTGGGGAAGGTTTGATTCCTGTTTTGCCAGCATTTCACACAGACGGGTCTGGGCAAATACACCACTGTCCGACTCTGACCCAATGGTACCCACGTCCACGTAGAGGAACTTATATGAAGTGTCGACAATGGCAGGTAGAATCATGGAGAAGAACTTCTTGTAATTGTAGTAATGTGTACCACCAAGGGGAGGGTTATGGAGCCTGATGTGTTTGCCGTCTATTGCTCCAGTTACATGGGAGAAGTTCCACCGTTCCTCAAACCCGGGGGCAACCTGCTTCCAAGCCTCTGGTGTTTGTGGCACCTGCACTTCCTCATCTCCAAAGGCAGAAACAATGGCCCTGCAGGTCTCAGGTACAATGCAACTGATGTTGTTGTGGGCTACTCAGAATGCGTATTGCAGGCTCTTGTATGAGTCACCCGTGGCGAGGAAATGTAGGGTGATAGCCTCACGCAATCCTGGCATAAGGGGTTCCCTCCAAAATGTGCGTTGCTTCTGAATGTAGGGTGTGACACGTTCAACTATTTCACTGAATATGTCACTGTTAGTTCGTGTAAAATTCCTGTATAGTTCTGGGTTTTTGGTTGCCAGCTCCTCCATCAGGTTGTCATAGTGGCCTAGCTCCACTCTTCCTTGCAAGTACGACCAAGCCCAAACCCTCCTCGGCCTCCTCTTTTTTTCTGATTTTCAGTTGCAATGTAGGCCTTCAGAACTTCCACCAATACCATGCAGTGCACATACTCCACAACGGCCTCCATTACGTTTCTTTGTTGTCTGTGTGCTGGTGTTATAAGGGCAAGGATGTCCTCAATGTTCTCCATGTTGATTCAGCAGCAGGGGAATACTTCTTGCTACAGGGAAGCAGTGAATGGCACTGCAAACACATGTGCACAGCACGGCCCTTTTGTACCTGGCGTCAGCCCTTTGTTGGCCGACTTGGTTGAGCTTTCGACTGTCGCTCGATGGGCCCGAGTTCAATTCCCGCGGCCGGCTGATGAAGAGTTAGAGGAATTTATTTCTAGTGATAGAAATTCATTCCTCGCTATAATGTGGTTCGGATTCCACAATAAGCTGTAGGTCCCGTTGCTAAGTAACCAATTGGTTCTTAGCCACGTAAAATAAGTCTAATCCTTCGGGCCAGCCCTAGGAGAGCTGTTAATCAGCTCAGTGGTCTGGTAAAACTAAGATATACTTAACTTTGTACCTGGCGTACACCCGGCGATGTACGTGAGGATATCATGAGGACGTCGTGAGGTCGTAACGCACATTGTTACGCATACGGTATACATATGTGGGTGTTACTTGCTCTGCCACGCACTACTTACGAGGGTGTGGCCTATTGTCGTGGCAGTTCACGTAAGCATCCCGTCAATCTCGCGCAGTGCATACGCTTAATACGCATTACTCCGTACTTACGTTATGGCGTTGTTATGTTGACTTATGGACATCGGCCTTTGACACGTATCCACTTGATCGTGCCGACAATCCCTACAGTATAGCCACGTTTCACATGCGTGAACATGTGTGGGCTGATACGTGAATGTGTGAACGGACAATCTGTCGAGATTGTTTCAAGGATTAAAGGCTTGTAACGATAAAGTATAAGTTTACATATCTGAAACATGATTTGTTTTGTATTTTTATATAATGGAAATACAAAAAACAAAATATAGAAAAATGGGATAAGTGGGACACGTCCCAGTTTTAGTTATGGTTACTTGCGACTCCCGGGAACCATTTTCTGCAAGTCTTACTGAGGTCAGAGTAACAGATCATCACCTAAAAAAAAAAAAAAAATGGGCACAATCTTTTTTTTTTTTTTTTTACATTTAAGAATGCCATCTTTTATAATTCTCTGTTCATTGTTTCAATGTTTCAAGTAACCTTTAATTATACACTTTAACCGTAACATCATTGTATTACAGCAGCAATGCTTCAGCACTATGTTTTTAAACTTTATTATGTCAGTTTTCAGGCTGTGTTTCCAGGCTCCTTATCATTATGCATGTGATGCACTTTCAGTCTCTTGATATCATATTTAACTTTTCATGGCAATGGTTTCAGATTCTACGCTGTATTGTTTCACTCGATTTTTCCACCGCTGTGGTGTTAATTGAGGCTCATTGTTTGACTTTAATGTTACGCTGTTACTTAATTACTTTCTTATCTTGATTCTCATTAACAGTTACACTAACAGGACTCTTTCAGCCCGGCTCCACAATAACAGTGAAGATTTCGTTATGATTAGCTCAGTATATCGTTTTCAACAGTCACAAAATAGTTCGCTCATCACACCTGTAAACAAGCATCCAGTTCATCACTACTTGGGGTCTAAGGAGAAAACGCTGTCAAACCTTCCTTTACTTCAAGTCTTTACAGTTTATCTTTAATTATTGATTGTTTCGATAAAGAGGTAACGATCAGTGCAGGATATGCGAACAGAAATAAGCCATTATGGATGATTTTTGTGAATATGATTAAAGGTTCTTGTAGCTACATTTGCGTAATTCCTTACATTAAAATGAGTGATTATAGACTGACACTTGAGTTAGCTACCAGGATTCCGTAAGAGCCTCGGTTCTTGGTTAAATACAATTATTCTTTTGTAAATAGCGAAAAATTGTCCATGAATACAAATAAAATCTCTTCCCTCGAATGGTGATACATTTGAATCTTCAACTGACAAGTTACAGGGTTTAGGCATCATCTATATATATATATATATATATATATATATATATATATATATATATATATATATATATATATATATATATATGTGTGTGTGTGTGTGTGTGTGTGTGTGTGTGTGTGTGTGTGTGCGTGTGTGTGTTGGAATCACCGTATGCGTGGTGCTGGGCGAGGAGAGGATGATGTGTTGGTAGGCTATACTATAGGCTAGGTAGGTTTCAATGAGTTGACGAGTTCTTCCTTCCTTAACTTACTAATCCAACTTGATAACATAAATATAAAGCTGGAACTTGAGGTTGATAAGTCGAATTGAGAGTAACAAAGTAAAGACAGAGGAAGAGGAAGAGGCCTGCGGAAAGAACACAGTAATTAGTAGTCTGTATTAGCATAGTGTACTTCCCAGGAATATTCACAAAATAAACAGTTAAGTCCAATATTGGTATCTCGATCACAAATCAACATATACATTGTCAAGGATAATCATAATAAGATGGCCTAGAAAATAATTGTGCAGTATTTCAGTGATCAAAAGCAATACACATCAGTATTATCGTATCGCAAAAAAATAAACAATTCTGAATATACTAATACATTGCTGATATGCATACATATATAAATGACTCACCCAAGGCTCCAGTAATACAGGGTGGCACTACAAAAGACTGATTAGGGAGGTTTATTCTTGGCTACTATACACTCAGCCATGTCTTGTTAGTTTCCCGTTTCTTATGTTCCACCCGCGCTATCTAGTAGGCTGGGAGATACTTTCAGTGCAGTTTACTTTACGACACAATGCCAATGCAGCACGACATATCTAAAGGTTAACAATACACAAACACACACACATACACACACACACATATGTATATATATATGTATATATTTATATATATATATATATATATATATATATATATATATATATATATATATAAATATATATATATATATATATATATATATATATATATATATATATATATATATATATATATATATATATATATATATATACATGGTTAGAAAACCTTTCCCTTTCTAACAATGACGTTCGCTGTGTGCGTTAATGTCTTATCATGTGCTAGCCTACAGATTTTTTTTACTGCGCATTGCAAGTATTACCATATCTAAAAAAAATTATCATTAAATTCCCTCACAAACGCCTTCCCGGTTTATGGTCGTCTCCGATTCATCGTATCTTTTGAAGCATTCTTTCTGGTGCCTTTGAATCACTGGATTTCCTTAATCCTCTGAACGGCATGTCAGTAAATAACTCTACATCTGCTCGTTATATCTTTCGCTGACAAGGCACGAACTAGAAGACGGAGAGGAAGAAGAAAAGAATAAGGTAAAGGAAAGATGGGAGAACAACAAGCAAAGAATAACGATTATATAAAAAAAAATACCGAATTCGAGATATACGAAAAATCAGAACCTAACAGCCAGGAGTGTAAAAAAATCTCAAAGTTAAAGCGCTAACATTATCCTAGTTATGATTACAGTAGTTACCTGGAATCTTATTTTTACTTTCTCAATCCCCGAATACAGATCAGACATATATGCAAAGATTAATAACATACGCTTGAAACTTTCCAGAAGCTTCTTGGTGTCATTTTAAAACTCAGGATAAAAGATTAGTTTTATTCAACACTGACTAAATCACGAGGCATATTATGCTCCTGTCGTCGTGTTTATGGCCGGCCTGATAGATTCCAATTATTTTATGTCAGCCATATTACCTGCTATAACTCTCCTCAGTCTGGGAGGTTTTCGCGTGATGAGAATTATTTATGACAGGAATTATGGGATTACGTCGGTAACAATATCTCTGAAAATACAGATGTTGAAGGTAGCAATCATTCATTTTCTGATGGAAAAGAATCTATTACTTGATTTCCAAGCATGTTGTTTTACTTTTGAAATAATCTAAAACATTTTTTTTGTAAAATAGCCTCGTAAATTATATGTTTAATCTATTGAAACTGTGAAAGTGACATTAAAAAGAATTGCAGCTATAACAGTCTGCAAACATTCATCATAAATATATATATATATAAATATATATATATATATATATATATATATATATATATATATATATATATATATATATATATATATATATATATATATATATATATATATATATATATATATATATATATATATATCTATATATCTCTCTCTCTCTCTCTCTCTCTCTCTCTCTCTCTCTCTCTCTCTCTCTCTCTCTCTCTCTCTATATATATATATATATATATATATATATATATATATATATATGTGTGTGTGTGTGTGTGTGTGTGTGTGTGTGTGTGTGTGTGCGTGTGTTATTCGTAGATTAGGTCCGTTGGTTGTAACTTGTGCCGTCAATTTTCACTTCGTGAAATCAAACGAGGGAGAACAAATTGCATATACCAGACGAACCAACCGGCCCATAGTGGACTGAGAGAATTTCACCGTTCGCTCAACCAATAAGAAAACACAAGAACTGATGGACATAGCCTATATTATAAGTGATAGTATACCTCAACTCGTATAAAAAACTTATCAAAAAACTATGCATATATATGAATATATCATTCAGTAAGCTACAAACGTCCTTTAATATCCAATTCGCTCTACCTCGGAAATAATATATTTTCATATATGTTACCGAAGGGGACTTTTTTAGTTGATAATAAGTTCGTCGTCCCGTGGGCTCGAACCAGCGAAGGACAAGAACTCAGGACTACAGTGGACGCTTAACCCACGCTGCCAGCAACGGGACGACGAACTTATTATCAACAAAAAAATTCCCCTTCGGTAACAAATATGAAAATATATTATTTCCGAGGTAGAGCGAATTGGATATTTAAGGACGTTTGTGGCTTACTGATTGTATATGAATCACGGTGATGTGATAAAAAGTCATATGAATATATATGCATGTATGCATGTACAGTATATGTGTATAGTCACAAAATTGCTTCGCATGTATTTGCACGTGTTCATAGACTTACTTATATGATTATATATATATATATATATATATATATATATATATATATATATATATATATATATATATATATATATATATATATATATATACATAATATATAATTTATGTATATATGTATGTATACTATATATATATATATATATATATATATATATATATATATATATATATATATATATATATATATATATATATATATATATTTTATATATATACACGCACACACACACAAAATTAAGTGTACCTTTGTTTTACCAGACCACTGAGCTGATTAACAGCTCTCCTAGGGCTGGCCCGAAGGATTAGACTTATTTTATGTGGTTAAGAACTAGCTGGTTACTTAGCAACGGGACCTACAGCTTATTGTGGAATCCGAACCACATTATAGCGAGAAATGAATTTCTATCATCAGAAATAAATTCCTGTAACTCTTCATCAGCCACTCGGAGACTCGAACTCGGGTCTGGCGAGTTCCAGTCCACAGCTCTACCGACTCTCCCAACGAAGAGCTCATCACACACACACACACACACACACACACACACACACACACACACATATATATATATATATATATATATATATATATATATATATATATATATACTGTATATATATATATATATATATATATATATATATATATATATATATATATATATATATACTGTATATATATATATATATATATATATATATATATATATATATATATATATATATATATATATATATATATATATATATATATATATGATTATTATCACTTTTGTACGTGATTCATTTATCACACATTACCACAGGTGAAAAATAAGAAACAGGGTGTAGGTCCTAACCGGTTTCGACTTTATTTCAAAGCCATTGACGAAGGACTGATACAGAGTGTGAGAAGTCACAAATATATATACTACAAAGAACAGTACTGACGAACATACACAACCGTTAAAGCCTACATCTCCCCACTCAGGTCGGTGTCGAGGTAGGAGTGGCCTTTAAAACTCATTTGGCTAAAAATCACAATAGACTCTCAGGGGACATTGCTGATAAACAGACCATACCCCACCTCAGATCCACACCTGGCAGGTGTCATGGAGGCGGAGTTTGGAAACTCATTAACATTACTACCCTCGTACTGTGTTTACAAATATGATAATCCTATTTTCATACATCTCTACTGTCTACCTTAAAGTTTAAACAATTTACAAATTTCTTTTGATATTAAAGGATCAAGTTTATACATCCCTTGACTGATATTCATATTATGGTTGTAACTTTCTTTTATAAAGCTAGATTCAATGATGTTCCTTTCCAGTGCATTATTAGAATATACAATCTTTTTGCCCCTTCCCAGTTGATAGCATGTTTGTTCTCACTAACATGTACAAATATACCACTGTTCCTTGTGCATATCTCACACATTTCTTATGCTGTTCAATTCTTTTTCCAGTGCTTTCCAGGTTTGGCCAATATAAAAGTTGTCACAAGACTTACACGGAATTTTATATACACACCCTTTAGTAGTGGGTTTAAATATAGTGTGTATAGAAAACCCACTAATATTTCTTACTATGTGCATTTCTATTCGGGACAAAGCAATAAGGTTAAAAAGTCAGTGTTTTCATCTATGTTTTTAAGAGCACTACGGGTATGTAGCCCTGAATATACTGATGATGAAATAGATAAGATTAGGAATGCAGGCAAGAAATTGAAATATCCTGATAGTGTATTAAACAGTGCATTTGAAGCGGCAAAAAAGACTATGTATCAAAACCAGAAAGAACCTTACAACACAAAAAATTTGCTTGTTTTGCCTTATAATAATAATATGAAAGATATCCCTCATCTTCTTAAGAATTTTGGTATTAATGTCGCATTTAAGAACAATACGACAATGAAAAATGTACTTATCAAGAACTCCCCAGACAATACTGAAGGGTGTGTATATAAAATTCCGTGTAAGTCTTGTGACAACTTTTATATTGGCCAAACCGGGAAAGCACTGGAAAAAAGAATTGAACAGCATAAGAAATGTGTGAGATATGCACAAGGGAACAGTGGTATATTTGTACATGTTTGTGAGAACAATCATGCTATCAACTGGGAAGGGGCAAAAAAGATTGTATATTCTAATAATGCACTGGAAAGGAACATCATTGAATCTAGCTTTATAAAAGAAAGTTACAACCATAATATGAATATCAGTCAAGGGATGTATAAACTTGATCCTTTAATATCAAAAGAAATTTGTAAATTGTTTAAACTTTAAGGTAGACAGTAGAGATGTATGAAAATAGGATTATCATATTTGTAAACACAGTACGAGGGTAGTAATGTTAATGAGTTTCCAAACTCCGCCTCCATGACACCTGCCAGGTGTGGATCTGAGGTGGGATATGGTCTGTTTATCAGCAATGTCCCCTGAGAGTTTATTGTGATTTTTAGCCAAATGAGTTTTAAAGGCCACTCCTACCTCGACACCGACCTGAGTGGGGATATGTAGGCTTTAACGGTTGTGTATGTTCGTCAGTACTGTTCTTGTAGTATATATATTTGTGACTTCTCACACTCTGTATCAGTCCTTCGTCAATGGCTTGGAAATAAAGTCGAAACCGGTTAGGACCTACACCCCGTTTCTTATTTTTCACCTGTGGTAATGTGTGATAAATGAATCACGTACAAAAGTGATAATAATCATCAATGGATACCACGCGCTCCTTCCGATCTTTCTGTGTTCTTTTCCCCATCTTGGAATATGCCGTCAGAGAATTTGCCGACGCCCTCACTCAAGCTCATACCAACAAGGAACACCTGCGGTTTTTACGTGAATGTCGGGATGAACAAGTGATACCAAGATCGTTCATAACCAATTCCTTGCTGAAATTAGAAGACCAACCCTTCGGTGAAATACAACGTGCCATATTGGAAAAACATATCAACATCAAAACATTGGAAACCAAAAAGAATTTTGAAGATCTCACGAGAAAAAGACGACATTTTGAAGCCTCAATACCACCAGATTGGAGAGATTCCCTACGTGAATATTGTCATGTGAAGAGGAGGAATCAAGTGTATCGGAAACTGAAACGGAAACACGATAATAAAATGAAACTGTTGATTGAAAGAAGCCCTTGGACCAACAACGCCAATCATGAATGTGTCGTCAACTTATCAAACAAACAGCTGGATAGAAATGTAACTAGTGCCTTAGGCTACGGTTTAAACTTTGCTTTATCTCCTGGCGGAAGGAACAGTGTGGAAATAACTAAAGGACTGTGTAATTTGGAAAAATATGGTGATTTAACGAATGAAGAAGTGAACATGGTTAAGGGAGTGATCTATGGAAGTATGAAAAAATCAGACACTACAAACGTCCCCAAAAGATTTATGGTTGCTATCAATGAACTGAAAAAAAATAAAAATATACACATGACAAAAGCAGATAAATCAGGCGCTCTTGTAATTTTAAATAAAAGTGAATATATAGAAAAAATGCAAAATGTTTTAGGTGATGATAACACATATAAAGAATTAAATAAGAACCCGATAGGCAATGTGAATAGTGGTTTCAATAAGAAAGTGAAAAACCTGTTAAAAGGTAACGAAAACCTTATAAAGAAGTTGTGTGTGACCTCTCCATCGCTACCATACATGTATGGTACAATAAAAACTCACATAGCAAACTTTCCTGCCAGGCCAATTATCAGTTCAGTTGGTTCCGCATCATACAAGCTAGCGAAGTACTTAGTAGATATTCTCAACCCATTAGTAGGTACCATCTCAAATGCAAATATCAAGAATAATGTGGACCTGATAAATAAACTAAATAGTGTAGAGATTAATAGTGAATCCAGGCTTGTAAGTTTTGATGTTGTATCACTATTCACAAAGGTGCCAATAGATGATCTGATGGCGTTTTTATCTGAATTGTTAGAGAACACACAGCTGGATATCCCATTTTCTAAAAGTACTTTAATTGAACTGATTAAATTATGTGTAAAAGATTGTAAATTTGAATTTAATGGTAAATTTTACTCACAAAATTTTGGTATGGCAATGGGAAACCCTCTATCGCCAGTGTTAAGTAACTTATAAATGGAATTCTTTGAAAAGAAGATATTAAACAACATAATCCCACGTAATGTAACATGGTTTAGGTATGTTGACGACATAATTTGTGTATGGCCAGGAAACCAAGATGTAAAAACTTTTTTTGCCAAGTTAAATCAATTAGTACCATCAATTAAATTCACGATGGAAATGGAAAATGATGGGTGCTTACCGTTTTGGATGTCCTCATACGAAGAAATAGTAGTGGGTTTAAATATAGTGTGTATAGAAAACCCACTAATATTTCTTACTATGTGCATTTCTATTCGGGACAAAGCAATAAGGTTAAAAGTCAGTGTTTTCATCTATGTTTTTAAGAGCACTACGGGTATGTAGCCCTGAATATATTGATGATGAAATAGATAAGATTAGGAATGCAAGCAAGAAATTGAAATGTCCTGATAGTGTATTAAACAGTGCATTTGAAGCGGCAAAAAAGACTATGTATCAAAACCAGAAAGAACCTTGCAACACAAAAAATTTGCTTGTTTTGCCTTATAATAATAATATGAAAGATATCCCTCATCTTCTTAAGAATTTTGGTGTTAATGTCGCATTTAAGAACAATACGACAATGAAAAATGTACTTATCAAGAACTCCCAGACAATACTAAAGGGTGTGTATATAAAATTCCGTGTAAGTCTTGTGACAACTTTTATATTGGCCAAACCGGGAAAGCACTGGAAAAAGAATTGAACAGCATAAGAAATGTGTGAGATATGCACAAGGGAACAGTGGTATATTTGTACATGTTAGTGAGAACAATCATGCTATCAACTGGGAAGGGGCAAAAAGATTGTATATTCTAATAATGCACTGGAAAGGAACATCATTGAATCTAGTTTTATAAAAGAAAGTTACAACCATAATATGAATATCAGTCAAGGGATGTATAAACTTGATCCTTTAATATCAAAAGAAATTTTAAATTGTTTAAACTTTAAGGTAGACAGTAGAGATGTATGAAAATAGGATTATCATATTTGTAAACACAGTACGAGGGTAGTAATGTTAATGAGTTTCAAACTCCGCCTCCATGACACCTGCCAGGTGTGGATCTGAGGTGGGGTATGGTCTGTTTATCAGCAATGTCCCCTGAGAGTCTATTGTGATTTTTAGCCAAATGAGTTTTAAAGGCCACTCCTACCTCGACACCGACCTGAGTGGGGATATGTAGGCTTTAACGGTTGTGTATGTTCGTCAGTACTGTTCTTGTAGTATATATATTTGTGACTTCTCACACTCTGTATCAGTCCTTCGTCAATGGCTTGGAAATAAAGTCGAAACCGGTTAGGACCTACACCCTGTTTCTTATTTTTCACCTGTGGTAATGTGTGATATATATATATATATATATATATATATATATATATATATATATATATATATATATATATATATATATATATATATATATATATATGTGAGAGAGAGAAGAAAAGACTGAGAGAGAAAAACTGGGATGATCTAAATTGTCCCAGTTTATCTAAGAATTGAAACAGTCACTTATTAGGTCACATCAAAAAGCACCATGCGTTTTTTATATATTTTTAAATGAAAGAGTTAACTGAGTTTTGTAATTTCTTGTTAGGATGTAAAATCGTTACATTTCTTCTTAAATCTTTGTCAGCGCTCTGCAGGTTGCCTAAGGTTTGTCTGTTCGTTACTAGTGTGTTTTGTATCCCCCGAGTACGAGGTTCTCCTTCAACCACATTGATTTTGCTGAAGTATTCTTTTTCTCTGTAATCTGCAAAGTATTTCTCTGTAACCGTGTGTGAATATCTAGGTTTGTTTTCTTTAACCTAGGAAGTAATAAGATATTAAGGAATCATAATCGCATAGGATTTCAAATGTAGTTCACTTCCCATAACAAATTCTTAATGACTTCTTCCTCTAATTGCAATGATCCTGCAGAGAGAAATGAAATGCGTTTTCGATTGCTTCTGAAAAAGCAAAAACCCGGGAGACAACGCCTTGGGAACTACAATGAGAAAACGGTGTCTGTCATTGGGCAATGGGTATTTCGTTGGCATCGAAGAAATATGCAAATGTCCTCACCATTTTGGTTTTGCAAAGTTTATTTTTACTAACGTTATAGCATTGTGGACTAGACAATGGAAATTTTTTACTCAAAGTTAAACTTATATTTTATATTTAACAAAAAAGAAAAAGTAAAACACTTTTTCCTCAGGACTACAAAAGTTAAAGCCAGTCAACCAAACTATATTAAGGAAATGGGCTGCATTTTGCGGAAATTTTACTCTTTCTTTATTGTACCTGATTATTAAATAAGAATTAGGAGTAAAATAGGAAGACTTGTTCGGCATAATTACATCTGTCCTAGGTTTCGTCATTACATATCTGTTTTAGTATATTCCTTGAATGAGAAATATATTTCTGGAAAGATTTATGTCATAATAAATATGCAAAGATTACGGTTCCATACGGAGCAGAATTTGTCACTGTTATTTCCGCTACCAAGATCTGTCGTATCGTGTACTTTGTCACTTCTTTGTTTCCTTCAAATTCTTGATCTAGAAGTTAGTAGTTAAGATGCCTAACGGACTTCATGCCCTGATCTTACGAGGTCGTGATATTAAAATACTTCCTCTGCCGACGCTCTGGAGTGCAGTCACGATAAATCGTATCTGTGGTTCATGTAATATATAAAACAATACTAAAAAGTTCCTTTTGCCACGTTCAAATCTGATTTAGGGATTACCAGAGTAATTAGACCAAAGAACTTTCTAATGCATAACTTACCGATAATGAATGGCGTTTTGTGGCTAGAAAAGAAAACTCTTTCTGGTCTCAAGGCCCCGTCCTTACTCCTTTGTTGCTTGCTCCATGCTCCATAAGTCTATCAACTTGTGCGTTGATGACTATGGTACATTAATTGCCTGCTGCCTTGAGAAGTCTGAAGTTCTTGGTGTACTTTTGTTTTAAATTCTGAATGTTAGATGTCGATGTAACAGACATATTGAGACACAGCGACTTCCTGCTGAAGACGCCAGGATTTTATCTGTGAAATTTGACTGCATAGCGGCGCTTAGCGTTGTTGACGTTTTAAGCAGATAAGGAAGTGTTCATCAGTATATCGGCCTTGTTCCAGTATTTTTTCTCCTTCTACGTAATTGCTTCTGGTAGCCATGTGACACCATTTTAAATTGCTCTACGGCTAGGTAAGTCATTACGATGAGATTATGCATGCAGGAATCTATGTATGAATGTCAGACTTAATTTCTCTTATTTTATCGAATAAACTTTATCCGGTGTTCACTTATCGTTTGAATAATAAGTCTGGCGAACCGTCAGTTCCTTCCCGTCTTCTTGTCTCTCAGCATCAACAGCATAAAAGTAATAAAAATACATAATAACGAGAGATTAATATAATTTAACAAGAATTGATAAGAAATGTAACTGATTATCTTACCTCACTGGTCGACTGAAAATCTCTTAAAAGTATTAAAAGGAAGAAAGGTGAAGCATTGGCAATTGCACTAGACTCCTTCAACTGTTGAACGAAGAAATAAATGAGCCACGCTTAACTTCCTTCTCCCTCAGGAGGTCAAAATCCACCCCTAATCCGAGCCCTTCCCGTTTGATCACGTTATGAATAATTCCAAGGGCTGAGGATCTGAACATTTCAGTGCCGGCTACTGGGGGAGAAGTGATTTCTCTGGAAATCTTATTGTATGTGATAGAACTTCTTTGTATTAATTTATTCTTTTCCACATACAAACATATATATATATATATATATATATATATATATATATATATATATATATATATATATATATATATATATATATATATATATATATATATATATATACGATCTCCAGAATCGTCGCCAAACGGGAGTTAATGAGGCCAAAACCACTGGGGAATTGGTTATTCTCCTCCTTCTTAGGAAACGGTCACCTGCATACCATCGGAGACTTAATGCCACACCTATATATGCTTTGTATATATACCCTTGTAACATTTCATCTGTCCATATTCTACCAGTGAACAGGGCACAGAGGCAAGTGCCCGAAATATATGGTTGCAACGTTTAAATAGTGTTTTATGGGCCTTTTTATATTCATATATATATATATATATATATATATATATATATATATATATATATATATATATATATATATATATATATATATATATGCATATATATGCATATGTATGTATGTGTGTGTGTGTGTGCATCACAAATGCTAACCCACAAATATCACTCAAAAGTGATTTAACTTTACCCTGGGAATAATTTTCACCCAAAGGGAATTATAATTGATATGTTTGTCTGTTATTGCTAGGATCCTAACCTGTGCCTTTTCGTTTAGATACAGTGCTAGGCAGTCAGCTTATGTATTCGGCTAACGAGAGAGAGAGAGAGAGAGAGAGAGAGAGAGAGATTAATGGCTAGGGTTAGATGCTCTTATCAATTATAATTCCACCTGTTTTATAAGTGAATATTCTCCTAATTTTTAGGTGGTTACAGGGGCTGCAGAATGCTAATTACAAAACGGTCAACGAATATTCACGAGAGTTAACTTTTGACAGTACGGAACCATTAATTTTTCTAGCACTGAAGCGAAATAGCCACTGCTGAGATGTAGTAGACCCATCTACAATATATATGTATATATATATATATATATATATATATATATATATATATATATATATATATATATATATATATATATATATATATATATATATATATATATATATATATATATATATATATATATATATATATATATATATATATATATATATTATATATAATGTATATATATATATATATATATGTCAAAATCAAAAGTTAACCCTCGTCAAATTCCGTTGCCATCATGTAATTGTCATTCTGCTGCCCCTGTAACCACTTAAAAATTTGAAGAATATTCACTTATAATATATATATATATATATATATATATATATATATATATATATATATATATATATATATGTGTGTGTATATATATATATATATATATATATATATATATATATATATATATATAGAAATCATCAACACACAATCACGTGTGGAACAGAAATAAATTTCTGACTCACGTCGGGATCGAACCCAGGTCTCTCAGGTGGAAAGTAAGGGCGCTATCCACTAGGCCATACAAGTCTAAAAGAAGTTGGAACCTGAGAGCAACTGCACCCAAGGAATTACCTGGGCAAGCTAACTGCTTGCATACCAGCGAGTTTTCCCCAACTTCCCGACTCAGCAATGACCCAATAGGCAGCATTTCATTCGAATTATCCCTTCTGAGTGAATAAGATAGAAATCATCAACACACAATCACGTGTGAAACAGAAATAAATTTCTGACTCACGTCGGGATCGAACCCAGGTCTCTCAGGTGGAAAGCAAGGGCGCTATCCACTAGGCCATACAAGTCTAAAAGAAGTTGGAACCTGAGAGCAACTGCACCCAGGAATTACCTGGGCAAGCTAACTGCTTGCATACCAGCGAGTTTTCCCCAACTTCCCGACTCAGCAATGACCCAATAGACAGCATTTCATCCAAATTATCCCTTCTGAGTAAATAAGGTAGAAATCATCAACACGAAATCACGTGTGGAACAGAAATAAATTTCTGACTCACGTCGGGATCGAACCCTGGTCTCTCAGGTGGAAAGCAAGGGCGCTATCCACTAGGCCATACAAGTCTAAAAGAAGTTGGAACCTGAGAGCAACTGCACCCAAGGAAAGAGCCACAAAACTACTGAATTGGAGAGATAACCTTAAAAAGGCAACCAAAGTAGTATAACAGTTGTCAAGTGCTTACTACGTTTTGAAAAGCCCCAAACCCAGGAACTACTGGTCCCCTGCTATATGATAGAGGTGGTGGTTCATTTTCTCTCTCCAAAAAGTTTCCCATCTAGCATTTTTCATCAATTCTGCGTTTTAAGCAGAATCCAGTTACGTGTTTCTCTGAATATTTGCTTAGATTGGTTGCAGCTTGAGTTAAAACACATGAAAAAACAAAAAGTTCTTCAGGTAAAACTGTGTATACGCGAACATGTTTCGAGACGCTGACTTCGGCAGTTAAATTTAATTCCTATTAAATTATTATTTTATTTTGGACTTTTGAACACATTTTTTTTCAGTCACTTACTCGATAGCATTATTGATAGACATGACATGTTTTAGGGAGAAATTTAGATTATTAAAGAAGCTTTCACCCGATCAACAATAACTTCTGAGATCAGCGTCAAGCTTCTGCCCACTTACACGAGCATTTCCGCCAGAATAAAAGACAAATAAAAAATGCACCGAGGTTTCTTCGGCGCAATCGAGTTTTCTGTACAGCATATAATGCTGGATGAAACTCTCAGCCACGGCCCATGAAACTCTCAGTTGCGACCCATGAAACTTTGACCACGGCTTGGTGGTGGCTTGTGTTTGAAGGGTTGTCTCTTAACTATAAATTCTAGACATTCGAGAGATGTGTATATGGACAGCGCATTCTGTCTAGTATTTCATTATCCACTTCATCTTGACATGCCACTGTTATAAGGAGAACCTATAAAATATATTTTACAAACACTAAAGTTGAATAAAAAAAAATGACAGATGTCTGAAGATATCCTTCAGTTACTCTTTTTGCGCCTGGAATTATCCACAGAATTTAGAATTGTTTATCAAGCACCACACAGCAACCCCAGATTTACTACTTGAAGTGTTGTATGGTTAGAGTTAGTCAGCGTATCGGAGAAGCATATATATTGCTTAAGCCTCTTAGATGATTTTCAGATTATCTCCATGAAAGGAAAATAAAAACCATTACTTAAAGCCCGATCTACAAACTCCTTAGCACCAACTACCATGATTTACATAAGGGGAAGTGCGTTGCAATACAACGCACTTCTAAGGTAAATCATAGTCGATGGAGATTGTAGGTCAATCTTCAGTTAATACTATTTTTACATTCCTCTTGAAGAAGATCATCTGAGAAATCATTTGAGCGACTTAAGCAATATATATGCTCCTGTGTTGCGTTGACTGAGTCTAACCATAAAAAGATTCAAGTAGTAATCCTGGGATCGTTGCATGTGGTGTTCTCTAAGCATCCTGAAGACCATTTAAACAACAAAACTAAAACTTTCAGTCAATAGAAGAGTAGTGTGGGTTCCAGACACCTTGGGACATCGAGAGAGCTTTCGGAATGAAATTGGAGCATTCGATTTGCGGGGCAGACTGGACACAGTTGTTGGGGAACTTTGTAACACATGAAATTGAGCAGGCCGATAAAAACACTATCTACTTGACAAAGCCCTACATTTCGGTTGACAGTACTTCAGTCCTGATCACTGGTGAGTGTGGAGAGTTGGTGACTGACAAGCGTATCTAAATGGAATATGCAGTGTGGAATGACGACGTTGTTTGTGTCGGAAATGCTGGCTGTCCTTTGGTGATAGGAGTCAACCGTCAAGTCTAAATGTCCTTGCTAGCTCCCGCGCATCCATCGAAGAGCTTGCGTGAGAATGGGAAGAGCTTCGCCGAGATCATCTGTAACTCACCTTTGAGGGCGTTTCAAGTGTTCCCAAGGAGTTTTGTACACTTAGTCATTATAGTTGTTACACCTGACGCAGCTCATTTAATTTTATACAGATTAAGTAGAAACAGATCACAGGGGTCAGTGTCTTATTGTGATGCTTGGACTACGGTGCCTTACAAATGTTCTGTTGATGGATATCCAAACAGAAGAGGAAAAACATAAGGATATATATATATATATATATATATATATATATATATATATATATATATATATATATATATATATATATATATATATATATATATATGAAAATTTCATGTCCTCTATTCCCTCATTCCAGAGTCACACTGTAATCTAAACTTAACATTGGTGCCATAAACTCAGCTAAAGTAATTGATATGTGCAGAATCTATGACA